>NC_041060.1:1462387-1689485 GCF_900634775.1 Gouania willdenowi | reverse complement strand
TTTTTATGATTGGGATCCTAAATAAACCCTAACGTTTCCTGGGGTCCTCTCAGTTAGCCCCTGTACTATGAAGAAGGATATAAACACGCTCACTAACCCAGGTGATTTCAGTCTGGCTACGTGCGCGCTCCTGTGACGGGGGCGGAGTTAACAGCATCAGACCAATCACAATCCCAGAGAAACTGTGGAGCAACTTACATCACTAATGAGGAATAATTACTTTAAAATATGAAGAATTAAAATCCACAATTTAGACCAAAAACAACAGTTTCCGCAGTAAAATCAGGAAGAAAAGAACAGGCAGATAAATGTGTTATTGATATGAGATTATACAATATTAGTTGATGGAGAATAAACTTTCACTCTGATCAGTTTCACTTTATTAAAGCTCAGATTGTGTCTGTGTTCATATAGATCAGCTGACATAAGGTGAAAAATATTTATACATTATCTCCAGGACTGAGGCTCAGCGTCACCACACAATACATGAATGAATGAGGTTTAATCAGATACTAATGTAGATATTAATGTTTCCTACAGGATGTGATGGTAAATAATGATAAATATTCTCTCTCCTTTCAGCGTCACATCAGATCCACGTTCACAATGATCCTCCTTTTATTGGACAGCTCATTTTCTAAGACATCTGATTGGTCAGGAGGCGGGATGCTGATAAACGATATAAATCTCTATATTTTTAACTCACTAGACCATTCAGGGTTAAATTTGCTGATGCAAAATGCCAGACACATTTATTAACAAACAGCTGCACAATAGTGCACAAAGGGTTTTTTTCTCCTTTAAGGGACAGCACGGTGCGTCTCCTCCTCCTCCTTTGTGGGCGGAGTTTGTAAACTTCCTGATTGATGGCTCTTCTTGCCGTACTTGGCCATAAACTCCGCCTCCTGCGGCTCCAGTCGAGCTAATTTGGCGCTAATGGTCAAACCGTGTCTGACTCCTCTGAAATAAAGAATAATGTCATTCAAACTTTGATTTCTTTGTTTAATCTCAACGTACTTGTGTGCGGTGCGCCCTCCGCAGGCCTTTATCAGCTGTGCATCTGAGGAGAAACATTCATCAGTTCATCTTTAAATACATTTCACACAAAAACCTATAAAAACAAGCATTTTAAAATCACCTAGCAACAAAACACACTTATGCACTATATATTTATTTATTACCTTTAAAAATAGGACTAACTTACAGTTTTAGAGCCTGTGTTCCTCCATCTTGAAATCATGTGACTGATGATGTCACACGTCCCCACTGCCTGTAAACATCCCATTGTTTTCTATGGAGTGAAACATTCAGCCTGATTTTTATATCAGTTAGTAGATTTTTAGATCATTTAGTAGATTTTTACATCATTTAGTAGATTTTTAGATCATTTAGTAGTAAATCACTGACTGTTGAATGACTTCCATCCTAAAGTCCTTTTATCCTCAGGGTTTGTGTGTCTTCAACAGTCTGTGATTTACTCTTTAACTTCAGCCACCAGAGCGTGTCAGTGCACTGTTTAAGGGAGAGTAAAGGTCCTTAGGAGAGCTCTTTTTGGTCTTTTGAAGCCCTCTTTCTGTGTGTCTGATGTTCTGCCCTGTAGATTTTTTGTAAAAGTCTTTGATGTCATTGGCCCCTGGGTTACCGATCTGATCAACCTTTCCCTGTCAACTGGTGTTTCCCCAGTTCTTTCAAACACGCAACTGTAGAACCACTTCTCAAAAAGCCCAATCTGGACCCAGCAGATTTAAAAAACTTCAGGCCCATTCTAAATTTTCATTTTTGTCCAAAGTGTTGGAGAAGGTTTGTCTCTGATCAGTTGGTACCCTTCTTGGAGAAAACACAACATTTTCGACACTTTTCAGTCCGGTTTCCGTAAGAATCACTCCACGGAAACCGCCCCTGCTTAAAGTGTCCAGTGATATTATGATGTCCGCAGGACTCTGGAAAATGTGCTGTTCTTGTGTTGTTAGATCTCTCGTCAGCATTTGACACTGTGAATCATCAAACCATGTTGACAAGACTGCGTGACCTGGTTGGAATGTCTGGACCAGTCTTGGAGTGGTTCTCCTCGTATTTGTCGGGGAGGAGTTTTAGTGTCTATGCAAATGAGTTCCTGTCTGACCCTGCTAATTTGCTGTGTGGGGTTCCCCAGGGCTCTGTTTTGGGCCCGATTTTGTTTCTACTCTATATCTTTCCATTAGGGAAAATTATCCAGACCTTTGATGATGTTTCCTACCATTTGTTTGCGGATGATATTCAGCTTTACTGCACTTTTAAGCCCTCTGAGATCCAGAAATTAAGCTCTCTGCTGAAATGTCTTGCGCAAGTTAAACAATGGCTCGGTGCAAATTCCCTACAACTAAACCCAGACAAAACGGAGGTGCTGGTGTTTGCCCCCGATGACGCTATCCCAGGGATTCACCAGTATTTGGGCGACCTGAGTTTGTCTGCTAAAACAAGCCTTAGAAATCTTGGCATTATCTTTGACAAAGCAATGTCATTAGAGCACCACTCTAAACTGCTGACAAGGAACTGTTTTTACCAACTGAGGAAAATCTCTAAACTACGTTCACTTGTGTCCAGAGATGATCTTGAGATGATTATCCACGCCTTTGTGTCTTCCCGTTTAGACTATTGTAACAGCTTATTTTCTTGTCTAAACAAAAAGGCGCTGTCTCGTCTTCAGCAGGTACAAAACTCTGCGGCGAGGTCACTGACTCGCACAAACAAAAGGGCCCATATTACTCCCATTCTAAAAGCCCTTCATTGGTTCCCAGTCACTTTTCGTTTCAATTTTAAAATTCTGGTGCTGACCTTCAGAGCCTTGCATGGTCAGGCTCCCTCCTACATTAGAGACTTGTTGTGTCCTTATACCCCCTCCCGGAGGCTGAGGTCCCAGGGTCAGAACCTGCTCATGGTCTCCCGTACCCGTTACAAGTCCAGAGGAGATCGCTCCTTCCAGGTGGTCGCGCCAACGCTCTGGAACGATCTTCCGTTTTCCTTGCGTTTGCTTGATTCCGTTGATGCTTTTAAGAGCCAACTGAAAACCTATTTGTTTCAGAAAGCATTTTAAAATTCCAGTGATAAAGGGTTGTTTTATGTCCATCATATTTTTGTGACTGTAACTGTAATTTGTATTGTATTGTATGCACTGTGAAGCACTTTGTGACTCCTGTCTGTAAAAGGTGCTATATAAATAAATATTACTTACTTTTTCTCTGCTTCATTGTCTACTACCAAACCTCAGAGTTGGAACTGTTGCCCCCTGTGGTCACAACAGTTTTTTTCCTCTTTCTATAAACAAAACAGGTTTACGTCTACATCTTTAACTTTTCTTGGTTTTTTAGAGCAACTAAAAGCAGCACAAGTTGTTACTTTGAGTAAAAAAGCTGCTAAATGATCTAAAAAGTAGTCCATTTTAAAAGGCAATTAAAAAATGTGGTTCATAACAATGTGTTTTGTTAGACATAGGTCTACTAATAAGTTTAAATTTTGCCAGCGGCGCTTTTGGAGGCTTCTTATTAGAGACGGCGTCGTCGTCTTCCACTGCCGTCTTTTTCAGTTTGATCCCATTCTGACACACAAAGGAAGAAAAGAAGAGTTAGAAATAAGTGCAGAAGATTAGATCAGTGGTTCTCAACCTGTTCTACCCACAACCCCCAAAATAAAGGACAAAGTCAGTAAAATGATGGTCCATTGTTCTAGGAATCTGTGATAACCACATTTATTTATTCATCTGAATAATATCCACTGTTATCCAGGAACATTTATTATTATTATTATTATTATAGTCATCTTAAAGATGGAAATCCTGGTTTTAATCACTAATAAAATAGGTTCAAAGTGACTAAAAATGGAGGAAAAGGTGGTGAAATGGGATTTAAAAAAACCACAGAAATTGGTTAAAAGTTACAAATTAAAGTGTATAAAAACAGACACAACGTGTTAAAAGGTTTAAAGTGTCATTATTGGAACAATTAGTTTAAAATGACAAATCATCCCCACCAATCACATGCTAAGATGAACTTAAGTCTCACCGTGTTCCCAGCCGTGACGCAGCAGCTGCTGCTCAGCAAACTTCAGACCACGACTCTTCTCTGGAACGCCCTCCACCATCTACACATAAACAGGAAGGACCACTTCAAAATAAACGATAGGATGGTAAACTTTAGAGCATGTGTCAAACTCAAGGCCCAGGGGCCAAACCCGGCCCTTTAAAGCAGTGGTTCTTAAACTTTTCTGCCCAAGTCCCTCCTTATGTCCAACTACATTATTTTACTCAGAATTCTGTAAAAACATCTATAGATCATAATGATGGAATGAATGAGTGATAACATGTTTTAAATAATCTAACTTAGTAAATAAGTGAATGAAAGTATTTATTGTCTCCTGAATAGATTTATTTCTATAGTTTTGATCATTTCTGGTCATTTATCCCCTGATGTGAGACCAAGACTCAGTTCATGTTCTGATTGAGATCATTTATATCATCATTTTGTGTGTTTTTGTTTGTCTAGTCTTTTTATTATTCAGTATATTTTTCTCTTATTTTGTGTGTTGTTTGGTTGTTTCTTATGTCATTTTGTATGTTTTTCTGTTAATTTTGTGTATTTTTCAGTGATCTTGTGTATTTTTTTTTCCCTCTTAGCGCGTCTTTGTTGTCATTTTGTGTGTTGCTGGTAATAGTGAGTATTTTCATCTCTTAGTGTTTTTGGTGTCAATTTGTGTATTTTGTCAGTTCTTTTTATTATTCATATATTTTTCTCTTATTTTATGTGTTTTCATTGTTGTTGTGTGAGTTGCTGGTAATATTGGAATGAAAATGTGTTGAAATATATATCTAAGTTTTCTAACCTGATTAAGAACAAGCGATGAAAACAGAAAGGTAATAATTAATTTGATTTATCAACAACTAGTACAGTGCCCGTCAGAAGTATGCCTTCATGTGGGAGCATAAGGGGTATAATTGCTTTAATAGTTTTATTTTACTCATTTAGCATATTTTTTGCGTGTGCGCCAGCCATCTCCTCCGTGCGTTATCTATCACACATGCGTGCGCGCTTCTTGCACATGATCCGTCGCAGGTTGTTAAGAGAGACACGGTAACTACGGTAGCCAGTTAAGTCAACTATTCATCAGCATGTATGTCTATGCTGTACAACCCCTCGACTAACAGAGAAAGTTTGTCACACCAGTGCCACCACTGGACAAGTTTGTGTAGAGCCCTGATAATAATAAATATGTTGATAGGGATATAATAATAATAGTGAAAGTAGTAATAGTAATAAAAGTAATGTAATGATATTAATGGCAATAATTGCAATAACAAAATAATAATGTACTAAAAACAATATTAATAATAAACAATATTAAATAATTATAAGGCAATATAATGATAATATAGCAATGCTAATAATACAATGAGAACACCAGTAACTATAATAAAAAATATATATTAATAATGAAAAACAATAATGGTAATTATAAGAATAGCAATAACTTCAATACAATAATAAAATTATACAATGGACTAGATTTTATCCAGCGCTTTATCACCACACTGAAGCAGTCTCAAAGCGCTTTACATATCAGCTCATTCACTCTCACATTCACACACCAGTGGGACAGGACTGCCATGCAAGGCGCTAGTCGACCACTGGGAGCAACTTAGGGTTCAGTGTCTTGCCCAAGGACACTTCGACACAGTCAGGTACTGGGATCGAACCCCCAACCTCTCGATCAGAAGACAACCCTCTACCACCTCAGCCACCGTAGCCCGTCTCACAATAACAAAATAATGTAATGAAAATCCAGTAACTATAATACAATAAAAACAATAACAACATATAATAATAAGGTAATAGCAATAATAATAATACAATGAGGATACCAGTAACTATAAGATAAAATAATAATACAAAAAAAGAAGAATATAAGAATAGCAATAACAATAATATAATACTGTGTGTGTGTGTGTGTGTGTGTGTGTGTGTGTGTGTGTGTGTGTGTGTGTGTGTGTGTGTGTGTGTGTGTGTGTGTGTAAAAAAGAGAGACCCGAAAGTACCACAAAAAAATAAACGTTTTGTAACACCAAAGTCACAAATCTCTCTCAACGGCTCTGTGTGAGTTCACCATGTACATCCCGATGTAGTGCACGCACGCGCATCAGCCGTGTGTGTGTGTGTGTGTTTACATTGCAGCTGCTAGCATCTTTCTTAGCACATAGTAGAATATGAGAAGAAACACTCACCGTTGAGCAGAACAAACAATAATCATAGTGGACCCATCCGCTCACAATAACGTTACATTCCTCTGTCTGAAGAATCAGAAAGTTAGCGATAAGGTAATGACCATCAGCACAGGCACCGCCCACACTCATGGAGATGAAGGAGGAAGTGACGTCTGTGACCTGAGATTTAAAGTAAGTTTGGAATCACGGGAATAATATTAAATAACTATGAAATATTACCTTAAATGACTTTTAGCGGTACAAAAACCTTTTTAATATCGACCTTATTTTTTTTTTTTTTTTTTAACTCAAACAACTGCGACACGGTGACGTCATGAACCCGGAACCGGAAGTGGCGCGCTCTTACCGAGGGAGCCGTAATAATAAAATTAATGTTTTGACTGTTTTGAATCACCAAATTACTCCAAAAAAACAGATGCAGACACTCGGGGTATTTGGAACGTGGATGAATAGCAGTTGATTCACAGTTCATCTGTTTCGCCTTCAAAAAGGATGCCGGAAGTCGTCTCTTAACACATGGTGCGCGAGCGCCCCCTCACACCCTGATGTCAAAAGTTGAATAGGTTTCATTTAGGGGCCCTCCAGAAGTGAAATAAAATTTAAATAAACATTTTGAAATGACCAAATTACTCCAAAATAACAGATACACACACTCGGGGTATTTGGAACCCGTCGACCGAGTTTCAGGTCGAACTGGCACTGCGTCGGTGAGATATTTGCTCCACACACACACATCCACATATCCAGGCCTCCCTTGCTTTTATAGGTACTAGTACAGTGCCCGTCAAAAGTATGCATTTATGTGGGAGCATAAGGGGTATATTTGCGGGTGCAAAATGTGGGTGCAATTTTCCTGGTTGAATTCTATGGGATATGAGCATGATAAATGTGTTTTTTTGTTTTGTTTTTTACTCACTTTTATATGTTTTTGTTTGGTGTATTTTTCTGTATTGTATGTTTTTTGGAGTCATTAGGTGTATTTTTGAATCTTTCTGTTGTGTTTTTGTGCATTATTTGTATAATTATTGTTTTTGTTGCCATTGTAGTGGTTCTGGAATCATTTTGTTTATTTTGTGTATAAATATTGTTTAGTTTTTGTTTTATTTTACTCATTTAGTATATTTTTATTATAAATACTGTGTGTGTGTGTGTCTACACCCATCTCCTCTGTGCACGCGCATCATCCGTGTGTGTGTGTCTCCATCCAACTCCGTGAACGCGCATCAAATAAATAAATACTGTAGCGTTTGCGGCCCGACACTACGGGGCTAACTAGCCGAATGACGAGGACACAGAGTGGCTGCCGTTTAACCGGATGAACCGGGTTTTATTACCCTCAACAACAGGCTAATACTGGGTTGGAGGAGTGCCGAAAAATAACAAAAACGGATAGCTAACTCTACTAGCCACTGGTCGAGGTGTCTCCTTTTTCTCTTTCCCCTCTTTTTTTAGTTCCTCTTCCGCTCCCAACAAAAACTGGCCTATCCGACTAACTAGGGCAACTCCTTCCCCACAACTTCCCATCAATCCCCCCCAAAGTCCTGCAGGGTCGCTACAATACCTTGTGTGTTCCCGTGAATGTTTGAGACGCTGATAACAAAACTCCATAGACATTGTAGCGCAAATCAGAAAAGTAACAAAACTGCGCAAAACAAAACGTAAAGCTCCAAACTACATGAGTGAGTAAGTAAATTAAAGTATTATCAACAATTCGGCTGTCTTTTTAAAAAAAACAAAAAGCATTTTTTACCTTTGAACCGAGTGGTCAGAGCTTAGCTTCCATGCACGGCACCACAGAGAATCTGCAGTTTTCCAGATGGAGATTTGAACAGGTTGGAAACGTGTCTCTAAAAGACTCACCAGTGTCTGATGGTTTCAAACAATCTATTCAGATAGCTCTATGTTTAGGTCTAAACGATCTGTGTGTTTACAGCTGTGTGCGCAGCCATTGGCTCTGGCCGCACACGTGACTCTTGCTCTTACTCTTGAGCTGTGTAGTGAAGATGGTGCGCTAGCGCCCCCTCACACCCTAAGGTCAAAAGTTGAATAGGTTTCATTTCGGGGCCCTCCAGAAGTGAAATAAAATTTAAATAAACATTTTGAAATGACCAAATTACTCCAAAATGACAGATAAACACACTATTGTATTTGGAACCCGTCGACCGAGTTTCAGGTCGAACTGGCACCGCGTCGGTGAGATATTTGCTCCACACACACACACATCCATCCACACACACAGACCTCCCTTGTATTATAATATAGACTAGTACAGTGGAAGTATGCATTCATATAGTGAGCGCTTCAGGAGAGTTGTCAATTACGGACATAATAATAACATACTCTGTAGCATTATTAAGGGGCATATTTGCAGGTGCAAAGTAAAATAACGTGTTCAGTTTCCCTGGTTAAATTCTGAGACATGCGTTGGTTTTTTTTTTTTTTTTTACTAATTTTTATATTTTTTGTTTTAATTATTGTTTGTTGTTGCCATTGTAGTGTTATTCTGAGGTTTATTCCATAAAGCGGGTTATGTTAAAACTCCGACTATGTTCAGGCTGAAATGAGGAAACCCTGGGTTTCTACCTGGCTCCGCCCACCTGAACACTTTAATAAACCTTAACACTTTTCTCTGAAACACATTAGTAACATCACACACGTGTTCACACCATTATTGTTGTGTTGCTTTACGTTTTTGTTTGTTTTGTGCAAACGGTAGTTTTCTTTCTAACATTATAGATGTAGATCATTAAGTGAAACACACTGAGAGGTTGATCTACATTAAAACATCTACTGACGTCTGTAGTAAAGTTCACTGACTACAAACCTGTAGATAATATAAAGGAGGAGATGATCATTTAAATTAATACATTTTTAAGCCTCGATTGTTTTTTTATATTGTTATACAGTTAAATCTGTAGATCACGTCTCTTTGAAGATATAATGTCACAGTGAATTGTGACGCTCCTCTTCAAAGTGACGGGTCGTGGGTTCACGTCCCGCATCAGTGTTTTTTATGACATTTTTTAGGACGTAGAGATGATTCTGGCGACAATTTTACATTAAAAATCAATATAAATGATGCGATATCAAGCAGCATTTACTGTATTTATATCCAGTGTAACAGGAGGACTCTATGCAGACATCTTACGCTGCTGACACGTCTCCTCAGACACATTTTATTCATATTATTCACCGCTCGTCACGTCACTGAAGAGATAAAGTGATGAAGTGACCAAAAAGTGTGACTAATTACAGGTGATTTAAGCCACTGCCTTCAAGAAACTAAGAATATTTTCTGAACAATTTCAGCCCATTTTTGCTTATTTTTACCCTTTGTCTGCTACACATCACATTTCAATGTCTTTTCTGCACATTTTTTTTTACTTTCTAGACATTTTCGTCACTTATTAACCCTTTCCACCGATTTTTCCACCTAATGTCAGACATGTTGACCCATTATTGTCACTTTTAATCTCTTTTCATTATATTTCACGTTTATTAAACCACATTTACAATTGGCCATGGCCCATAATTTGCCAGTTTAAACTCATTGTTCTTACTTTTTAAATTACATTACCCCCACCCTCCTATTTCTGCCACTTTTAAGCAAATATTGAGACTCTGAACCATTTTTGGCCACTTTACTTTCCAAAATCCCATTTTACCACCTTTTCAAAATTTAGAGAAACCATGAATGATTGTGTAAATTACCGACCAAATCAGTCGTAGATTTCCCCAAAATAATACACAAATTCAATGAAACTCCACAATATAAACATTGCTCACATTTTCTCCACACTTATATCATATTATCATTTTTAATCTCATATTGTTAAAATAACTCTAAATTCTTCCAATATCCTGCAATTGTCTTGAAATTATTCCACAAAATTTCCCCAAATCACCGCTATGTTATTGCTATGCTAATGTTAATGTTGATGCTATGTTAATGCTACCGCTATGTTATTGCTATTGGTAGGTTAATGCTAGCTAATGCCAATGATAAGCTAATGCAGTGTGACGTGAGCCAGAATCTGCATCTTCACTTGCATTTTCTTCATAAAATGCAAATATTGTAGTTATTATTATTATAATTATTATTCCTCAACAGGATAGGTAAAATCCACTGTAGGGCTACATTATACTGTATATCACATTACATTTTTATGTATTTTAAGTGCAGGATTAAGGGGTACATGGCTTCAGGTTAAATGTCTGAAGGGGTTCCTGGCTACGGGATAGTGGAGTGTTTGGGAACCACTGCTTTAGTAGAACTGCTTCATAAATAAGCAATGGAAAGAAATAAAAAGTAAATAAAGTTCACCTCTGGATTGGACGATCATCCCCACATATGCAGAAACTTTATTTATTGACTGAAATAGTCGACAACCAAAACACTAAACTGATGCCAGGAAATGTCAACATACCAAAATTCTTGAAAAAAAACCAGCCATATCTTAAATCTGGGTTGTGTAGAATGTTCTAGTTTGAGGTTTAAAAAAACTTGTTATGCAAAGATGGGAAGTTTTTTTTGAAGAATGTCATGATGACAAAATGATTTGGTCCCATGAATTGTCACTTTCTGTTTTTGCTGGGTTTTTATTGGTCAGTGCCAGTAGAAAGTATGTATCGCGATAGAAAAGTGGGAGGGGCCAGTAGCTTTTTCATGGATGTTAAATGAGGTTGTGTTTGAAGGTGCAACGTCAGGAACATTGAAGTTTGTTGTGAAATGTGTAGAGTGATAATTGTGTTTTCATTTATTTTGGCGTTTAGCAAGGACTCTGTAGGGAGTTGAACCCCGAGTTTGTTGTCCTCATGGATCCAGATCTCCTCATACCTGAACAGACTCGTTTAGTGTCATTGATCCACAACAGTCAGTTAGGATGCACATGGAATTTGTAAGATATCATTTATTAATGATATCATTGCAGTCCAAACAAATCCGACGAAGCACATCCTTAAACCTAGCAGCAGCCATGCACATGTTCCACAAGCAAAAGTCACTGTTGAGGAAGGACCAATGTTCCAATGTTCCAAAATTGGTGGGGCATGGGGGTGGGCTCTCCACTCATTGGCTATGGCGCGCACATGGCTACGGTGTTCAGTGATTGGCTAGGTAGGACCAATGTTATAACTCATGACATCATCACTGTAGAGGTAGGACTGATGAGATCAACACTGAGTCAGTCGACGTGGGGCGTGAGGGTTGGGTGTCCAAACAAATCTGACGTTGCACACCCTAGAACCAAGCAGCAGCCATGTTGAAAGTCTCAGGTCAGTTTGATCCTGATCCGCAGAGATATTTTTGTATTTGGTTCAGTGGCTGATGTTTCATTTCAAAACAAATCAAAGCTTAATTTTCTTTTTTAATAAATCTGTGAAGTTTTATGTCCAATACAATATTAACTGGAACAAATGTCAAAAGCATTTTTTTTATATTGAATGTATGCCAGAAAATAGAAGAACACACACACACACACACACACACACACACACACATTCATTGCTTTTATTAATAGATCTTTCTCAAGAGAGTTCTGAGAGCAATGAGGTCTGAGACTTGCTCAATGGAATTCAAACCGGCAACCCTACAGTTATAAGCCCGTTCCATAACCAGTAGTTCCACCACTGCCCCTGTTTTATTTGCAGAGTGGCACTTTTTGCTCTTCAAATAGGAACAATTGGTCTCATTTTTGTTAATTATACATATATATATATATATATATATATATATATATATATATATATATATATATGTATAAAGTAATTTGATTGGACAAGATCATTTCCATGAGTTCTGATATGAAGCAACAACAGCACTGGGACTTTTTACAGACATTATCACTCCACTGTTCAGGTGTTCTAATAAACATCAGAAAATGTTTGTGTTGCCATGGAAACAGCCTTGTTTCCCGTCCATTTGTGGACCCCTTTGTTTTTGGTGGAGCCAAAGAAATTATTAAATAAAAAAAGCATAATCATAATCCCTGTTAACTAATAAAATGCACTTGTACAAGTGTTGTATAAAAGCAATATCACACTGAAGGTCGTGCTGTTGTGATTATCTATGACCAATTCACACCTGATATTTCAGTACAACAGCACGACCTCTCGTGCAATATTGTTTAATTTTATATATATTATTATAGTTGAAAAAGATAAGAGTTAAAGTCAAATAATATTCATTTACGTATTCTTTCAACTCCAATTTTTTTTGGTCTTTTTTCTAAATTGTATCGTTATCTCGTCATCGTCTATCATATCGTATCGTGAACTGTATCGTCCCAGCCCTAGTGAGTGTGTGTGTGTGGATGAGCTGATGTTGTAAAGCTCTTTGTGAATTATTCACTGGTCATAAAAGTGTTCTATAAATCAAGTGCATTTGCCATTTTTACTGTATCAGCATCACAGAAGCAGGTCTACATGCTCTCTCTCTCTCTCTCTCTCGCTCGCCCTGACTATTTTATCTTCAATGAATGTCAAGTCCACTGAATTCGTTTGCACATTTTTTATGTTTTTTATTTTTTTCTATTTTTGAGCAGGAGGTTGATGCATCATTCAGACCTATTTTTCCCCTGCAGTCCCTATTTTACACCCAGTCTCATCATTATTTCATAAGGGGTTATTTGCTATGCTATGGTACAGTGTACACTACTGTGTGTACTGTGTACAGGCTGTATCTGTAAAATGTATACATATATCTGCAGTAATTTCCAGAATAACAAACCTTTTGTAATTATTTACACATTTACTTCCCAAAACTAGAGCAATGTGTAAAAGTATAAAAGCTTTCCTAATAGTGGAAGCAGGTTTCTTTGTTACAATATGCAAATGGTTTTTTTTATCTTTTAGGTTTTTTTTTAATTAAATTATCTGTAAAACCAAAAAAAAATCATTATTGTGTGTGAAATACATTGGTGTATTAAGAATGAAATAAACTGCCATCATAAACTGGAACTACTTGTGTTACTGGGGCTGTATTACCGGTAAGTCATAATCTTTTAGTTCAACTTAAATACACATAAATGATATATTTCTGTAATTTACAGCAGTGTTTTCCAAACTTTTCAGTCCCATGTATCCCTAATTCATACTATTTTTAATGCGAGTACCCCTTAGTTCATGTTATACATCAGGTTTTTTTTTTTTATATATAATTGCACACTCATCTGAAGGCTTTCTTGCATCTGCTTTAACATAAAACACAGATTTAAGAGTTTTTCTCATCTATTTCTGATGTTTTTGGCTATTTTAGATTTCGAGTTTAACTTTTTTGATGTATTTTAAAGAGTTGTGTCAACAATTATTATCAAAGGATAAAGAAAATGTCTGCGCTTGTGCCAAATTTGTCCTATATTGTTAGAAACTAAATTAACAGATGTGTCTGTGCGATATGTACACGTACCCCTGGTTGGGAACCACTGTAAAAAAAAAAAAAAAAAAGTTTAAATTAACCAAATTTTGGAATGGACTGAAGGTCATTAAGACCTTAAACAAAACTCTGCTGACGATGTTATGGATAATAATCATTATTTATTTAATTTAAACAAATCAAAAGTTCTTTGAACATTTAATGACAATATATTTGTTTCTGTTGGCAATGTGACATATTGAACGTATGACTCTTGATAATCATCAACATGTTCTCAACTCAACTTTATTTATAAAGCACAGAATACAACATCGTCTCAAAGCGCTTAACAAAATAAAATACATTGAAAATCAATGAATTTGTCTGCCACAGAAAATATTGATAAAATAAAATAAATTAGAGGGTTTCACTGAACAAAGAAAAGTACCAGATTATAATCACTAAAGACTGAACACACCTTTAGAACAGGATCATATTCCTCAAACATCGGCTTATTTCACCCATTACGGTGAATAAATCACTATTTTCCGGGTGGTTGTCATGGCAGCGCAAGTCATCTTTGATCCATTGATGATGGCTTTTTATCGCAACATTTTGATGTCAATAAATGTCGACCTACCAGATTATAATCACATAATTATATTTAATAAGTGGGTATTTTAGATTTATTGTACATTTATATTAAAATATAAGAGATACTTGGATGAGCGGGAGAAACGGCTTGTAGTGGGCGCCAGAAAATTTCCCTTATTTTGAAATCCAAAACTTGACAGGTATGAACAGTACAGTAGAAATAGTGCAATAACAACCGCCAGGGGGCAACAAACACACAGAGGCAAATCTTCAGAGTTTCCCTTTGGAACTTTTGTGTTAAAATGATTCAATAAAATAAAAAAAAACAAGAGCATCAAAACTTTTTAAACTTAAATAAAAAAGTGTTCAAAACACAATTTATTGGGTTTAAAATTTTTATTTATTTTTTTTTGCATTCAAACACTGACTCAGCTGTTTCTGGTGTCATGGCGGCTGTGTGTTGGAGTCACATGACTGTTTCTCAGCGTTCTGATGCAAAGTATTTCAATCAAAAAAGTATTTTGATTGAAATACTTTTTAACATTTAGATGTGACTGATGTTTTCATGGTGTCTGCTTGGAGCCAATCACAATCTGTTTCATCTTCTGCCACAGCTTCCTCACATTTTTGACGAGTTGCTGAAAAAAATTTTCCTTTTTGGGAGAATTTTTTTCCTTTTCCATCTGCTCTCTGATGTACTTTATATCCTGTCTGTTTTTCTCCTGAGCTTCCAAGATGATGTCCAAGTTTTTCTGCCACTGAATTGTCTGGTCCTTTAAGGTTTGGTGGAACTGCACCACAGACTCTTTGAGGGCATCGATGTCCTTCTCCTGGTTCTCCATCTTGTGGATCAGAAAATCCAATTGGGGCTGTGAAATCTCCTGGTCTTCTGATCGATGAACCACTGAAAAACTGAGCTCAGTGACCTCCTCAGCAACTTCTATTGCTTCTCCATTAAGCTCAACCTGTTCTTCTGCATGGGGGACGTGAACCTCCACAGGGCTGGTAGCAACCACAGACTCCTGAGCGACTGCTATTGCTTCTTCATTAAGCCCAACCTGTTCTTCTGCATGGGGGACGTGAACCTCCACAGGGCTGGTAACAACCACAGACTCCTGAGCGACTGCTATTGCTTCTTCATTAAGCCCAACCTGTTCTTCTGCATGGGGGACGTGAACCTCCACAGGGCTGGTAGCAACCACAGACTCCTGAGCGACTGCTATTGCTTCTTCATTAAGCCCAACCTGTTCTTCTGCATGGGGGACGTGAATCTCCACAGGGCTGGTAGCAACCACAGACTCCTGAGCGACTGCTATTGCTTCTTCATTAAGCCCAACCTGTTCTTCTGCATGGGGGACGTGAACCTCCACAGGGCTGGTAGCAACCACAGACTCCTGAGCGACTGCTATTGCTTCTTCATTAAGCCCAACCTGTTCTTCTGCATGGGGGACGTGAACCTCCACAGGGCTGGTAGCAACCACAGACTCCTGAGCGACTGCTATTGCTTCTTCATTAAGCCCAACCTGTTCTTCTGCATGGGGGACGTGAACCTCCACAGGGCTGGTAGCAACCACAGACTCCTGAGCGACTGCTATTGCTTCTTCATTAAGCCCAACCTGTTCTTCTTCATGCAGGGTTTGGACTATTGGTTTTACCTGAACCTCCACAGGGCTGGTAACAACCACAGACTCAGTGGAGACATCTCCCTGAGTTTGGAGCAGAGCAGCCCGTTCTCTCGCGCGCTTCCGAGCTCGTTTCTCGCGCTGGTAGTTTTTCTTCCTATTAGGACCTTGACCTGGTTGGTAACAATTTCCTTGTGTGTTTTTCGTCTCCATTGTATCAGTTTTTCTGTGATGTTTAGCAAAGATATGATTGTCTCCGTTTAAAGCAGCTGCTGTGATGTGTCTGTTCAGTCAAACTGACGTATTTATAGGCTCATAAATGTAACTCGTCATTTATAGAACGCTTCGAAATGACGTGTCTAAACTTCCTTTTTATTTCAAAACAAGAGCCCTAATGGATGACAAGATGCTTTTATTTTGAAAGGGCGATGTTTGATTTTTTAGCTTTAAGTCGGTATTAATACCTACAATTGTTTAAAATGACGTGTTCATTATTACAATTTCAGTAATATTATGTTAAATCTGGAAGTTTTGCATCTTTTCACAAAATGTTTGTCAATAGTTAAATATTTTAGTCACAAGTATTTAAATTAAAAAGAAACAATATTAACATATGTAATAAGAGTAGGAACAAGAATAATGATGAAAAACTAATATTTTAAGAAACAAGAATGATCAAAAGTATTATTCTTTTAAAATATATATAATACTACTACTAATAATAATAAAAGGAATAAGAATGATGAAAAATAATGATTAAGAATGGATTTTATTTACAATGCATTTAATAAAAAATTTAAAAGTCTGAAAGTGTTCAACATTAAACTAAAATGAAACAAAGTATAGATTATAGATAAAATGTTCTCTGTATTTAGACGTGTGTATTAATTAAATATTTGTAAAGTGCAAACTTGCAGCTATTCTATGTAAAATGAATGCAATGTATTTATATAAAATCAGTTTTTATGATTGGGATCCTAAATAAACCCTAACGTTTCCTGGGGTCCTCTCAGTTAGCCCCTGTACTATGAAGAAGGATATAAACACGCTCACTAACCCAGGTGATTTCAGTCTGGCTACGTGCGCGCTCCTGTGACGGGGGCGGAGTTAACAGCATCAGACCAATCACAATCCCAGAGAAACTGTGGAGCAACTTACATCACTAATGAGGAATAATTACTTTAAAATATGAAGAATTAAAATCCACAATTTAGACCAAAAACAACAGTTTCCGCAGTAAAATCAGGAAGAAAAGAACAGGCAGATAAATGTGTTATTGATATGAGATTATACAATATTAGTTGATGGAGAATAAACTTTCACTCTGATCAGTTTCACTTTATTAAAGCTCAGATTGTGTCTGTGTTCATATAGATCAGCTGACATAAGGTGAAAAATATTTATACATTATCTCCAGGACTGAGGCTCAGCGTCACCACACAATACATGAATGAATGAGGTTTAATCAGATACTAATGTAGATATTAATGTTTCCTACAGGATGTGATGGTAAATAATGATAAATATTCTCTCTCCTTTCAGCGTCACATCAGATCCACGTTCACAATGATCCTCCTTTTATTGGACAGCTCGTTTTCTAAGACATCTGATTGGTCAGGAGGCGGGATGGTGATAAACGATATAAATCTCTATATTTTTAACTCACTAGACCATTCAGGGTTAAATTTGCTGATGCAAAATGCCAGACACATTTATTAACAAACAGCTGCACAATATGTGCCACAAAGGGTTTTTTTCTCCTTTAAGGGACAGCACGTGTGCGTCTCCTCCTCCTCCTTTGTGGGCGGAGTTTGTAAACTTCCTGATTGGCTCTTCTTGCCGTACTTGGCCATAAACTCCGCCTCCTGCGGCTCCAGTCGAGCTAATTTGGCGCTAATGGTCAAACCGTGTCTGACTCCTCTGAAATAAATAATAAATAATGTCATTCAAACTTTGATTTCTTTGTTTAATCTCAGACGTACTTGTGTGCGGTGCGCCCTCCGCAGGCCTTTATCAGCTGTGCATCTGAGGAGAAACATTCATCAGTTCATCTTTAAATACATTTCACACAAAAACCTATAAAAACAGCATTTTAAAATCACCTAGCAACAAAACACACTTATGCACTATATATTTATTTTATTACCTTTTAAAAATAGGACTACTTTACAGTTTTAGAGCCTGTGTTCCTCCATCTTGAAATCATGTGACTGATGATGTCACACGTCCCCACTGCCTGTAAACATCCCATTGTTTTCTATTGGAGTGAAACATTCAGCCTGATTTTTATATCATTTAGTAGATTTTTAGATCATTTAGTAGATTTTTACATCATTTAGTAGATTTTTACATCATTTAGTAGATTTTTATATCATTTAGTAGATTTTTATATCATTTAGTAGTAAATCACTGACTGTTGAATGACTTCCATCCTAAAGTCCTTTTATCCTCAGGGTTTGTGTGTCTTCAACAGTCTGTGATTTACTCTTTAACTTCAGCCACCAGAGCGTGTCAGTGCACTGTTTAAGGGAGAGTAAAGGTCCCTTAGGAGAGCTCTTTTTGTCTTTTTGAAGCCCTCTTTCTGTGTGTCTGATGTTCTGCCCTGTAGATTTTTTGTAAAAGTCTTTGATGTCATTGGCCCCTGGGTTACCGATCTGATCAACCTTTCCCTGTCAACTGGTGTTTTCCCCAGTTCTTTCAAACACGCAACTGTAGAACCACTTCTCAAAAAGCCCAATCTGGACCCAGCAGATTTAAAAAACTTCAGGCCCATTTCTAAATTTCCATTTTTGTCCAAAGTGTTGGAGAAGGTTGTCTCTGATCAGTTGGTACCCTTCTTGGAGAAACACAACATTTTCGACACTTTTCAGTCCGGTTTCCGTAAGAATCACTCCACGGAAACCGCCCTGCTTAAAGTGTCCAGTGATATTATGATGTCCGCGGACTCTGGAAAATGTGCTGTTCTTGTGTTGTTAGATCTCTCGTCAGCATTTGACACTGTGAATCATCAAACCATGTTGACAAGACTGCGTGACCTGGTTGGAATGTCTGGACCAGTCTTGGAGTGGTTCTCCTCGTATTTGTCGGGGAGGAGTTTTAGTGTCTATGCAAATGAGTTCCTGTCTGACCCTGCTAATTTGCTGTGTGGGGTTCCCCAGGGCTCTGTTTTGGGCCCGATTTTGTTTCTACTCTATATCTTTCCATTAGGGAAAATTATCCAGACCTTTGATGATGTTTCCTACCATTTGTTTGCGGATGATATTCAGCTTTACTGCTCTTTTAAGCCCTCTGAGATCCAGAAATTAAGCTCTTTGCTGAAATGTCTTGCGCAAGTTAAACAATGGCTCGGTGCAAATTCCCTACAACTAAACCCAGACAAAACGGAGGTGCTGGTGTTTGCCCCCGATGACGCTATCCCAGGGATTCACCAGTATTTGGGCGACCTGAGTTTGTCTGCTAAAACAAGCCTTAGAAATCTTGGCATTATCTTTGACAAAGCAATGTCATTAGAGCACCACTCTAAACTGCTGACAAGGAACTGTTTTTACCAACTGAGGAAAATCTCTAAACTACGTTCACTTGTGTCCAGAGATGATCTTGAGATGATTATCCACGCCTTTGTGTCTTCCCGTTTAGACTATTGTAACAGCTTATTTTCTTGTCTAAACAAAAAGGAGCTGTCTCGTCTTCAGCAGGTACAAAACTCTGCGGCGAGGTCACTGACTCGCACAAACAAAAGGGCCCATATTACTCCCATTCTAAAAGCCCTTCATTGGTTCCCAGTCACTTTTCGTTTCAATTTTAAAATTCTGGTGCTGACCTTCAGAGCCTTGCATGGTCAGGCTCCCTCCTACATTAGAGACTTGTTGTGTCCTTATACCCCCTCCCGGAGGCTGAGGTCCCAGGGTCAGAACCTGCTCATGGTCTCCCGTACCCGTTACAAGTCCAGAGGAGATCGCTCCTTCCAGGTGGTCGCGCCAACGCTCTGGAACGATCTTCCGTTTTCCTTGCGTTTGCTTGATTCCGTTGATGCTTTTAAGAGCCAACTGAAAACCTATTTGTTTCAGAAAGCATTTTAAAATTCCAGTGATAAAGGGTTGTTTTATGTCCATCATATTTTTGTGACTGTAACTGTAATTTGTATTGTATTGTATGCACTGTGAAGCACTTTGTGACTCCTGTCTGTAAAAGGTGCTATATAAATAAATATTACTTACTTACTTTTTCTCTGCTTCATTGTCTACTACCAAACCTCAGAGTTGGAACTGTTGCCCCCTGTGGTCACAACAGTTTTTTTCCTCTTTCTATAAACAAAACAGGTTTACGTCTACATCTTTAACTTTTCTTGGTTTTTTAGAGCAACTAAAAGCAGCACAAGTTGTTACTTTGAGTAAAAAAGCTGCTAAATGATCTAAAAAGTAGTCCATTTTAAAAGGCAATTAAAAAATGTGGTTCATAACAATGTGTTTTGTTAGACATAGGTCTACTAATAAGTTTAAATTTTGCCAGCGGCGCTTTTGGAGGCTTCTTATTAGAGACGGCGTCGTCGTCTTCCACTGCCGTCTTTTTCAGTTTGATCCCATTCTGACACACAAAGGAAGAAAAGAAGAGTTAGAAATAAGTGCAGAAGATTAGATCAGTGGTTCTCAACCTGTTCTACCCACAACCCCCAAAATAAAGGACAAAGTCAGTAAAATGATGGTCCATTGTTCTAGGAATCTGCGATAACCACATTTATTTATTCATCTGAATAATATCCACTGTTATCCAGGAACGTTTATTATTATTATTATAGTCATCTTAAAGATGAAAATCCTGGTTTTAATCACTAATAAAATAGGTTCAAAGTGACTAAAAATGGAGGAAAAGGTGGTGAAATGGGATTTAAAAAAAACCACAGAAATTGGTTAAAAGTTACAAATTAAAGTGTATAAAAACAGACACAACGTGTTAAAAGGTTTAAAGTGTCATTATTGGAACAATTAGTTTAAAATGACAAATCATCCCCACCAATCACATGCTGAGATGAACTTAAGTCTCACCGTGTTCCCAGCCGTGACGCAGCAGCTGCTGCTCAGCAAACTTCAGACCACGACTCTTCTCTGGAACGCCCTCCACCATCTACACATAAACAGGAAGGACCACTTCAAAATAAAACGATAGGATGGTAAACTTTAGAGCATGTGTCAAACTCAAGGCCCAGGGGCCAAACCCGGCCCTTTAAAGCAGTGGTTCTTAAACTTTTTCTGCCCAAGTCCCTCCTTATGTCCAACTACATTATTTTACTCAGAATTCTGTAAAAACATCTATAGATCATAATGATGGAATGAATGAGTGATAACATGTTTTAAATAATCTAACTTAGTAAATAAGTGAATGAAAGTATTTATTGTCTCCTGAATAGATTTATTTCTATAGTTTTGATCATTTCTGGTCATTTATCCCCTGATGTGAGACCAAGACTCAGTTCATGTTCTGATTGAGATCATTTATATCATCATTTTGTGTGTTTTTGTTTGTCTAGTCTTTTTATTATTCAGTATATTTTTCTCTTATTTTGTGTGTTGTTTGGTTGTTTCTTATGTCATTTTGTCTGTTTTTCTGTTAATTTTGTGTATTTTTCAGTGATCTTGTGTATTTTTTTTCCCTCTTAGCGCGTCTTTGTTGTCATTTTGTGTGTTGCTGGTAATAGTGAGTATTTTCATCTCTTAGTGTTTTTGGTGTCAATTTGTGTATTTTGTCAGTTCTTTTTATTATTCAGTATATTTTTCTCTTATTTTATGTGTTTTCATTGTTGTTGTGTGAGTTGCTGGTAATATTGGAATGAAAATGTGTTGAAATATATATCTAAGTTTTCTAACCTGATTAAGAACAAGCGATGAAAACAGAAAGGTAATAATTAATTTGATTTATCAACAACTAGTACAGTGCCCGTCAGAAGTATGCCTTCATGTGGGAGCATAAGGGGTATAATTGCTTTAATAGTTTTATTTTACTCATTTAGCATATTTTTTGCGTGTGCGCCAGCCATCTCCTCCGTGCGTTATCTATCACACATGCGTGCGCGCTTCTTGCACATGATCCGTCGCAGGTTGTTAAGAGAGACACGGTAACTACGGTAGCCAGTTAAGTCAACTATTCATCAGCATGTATGTCTATGCTGTACAACCCCTCGACTAACAGAGAAAGTTTGTCACACCAGTGCCACCACTGGACAAGTTTGTGTAGAGCCCTGATAATAATAAATATGTTGATAGGGATATAATAATAATAGTGAAAGTAGTAATAGTAATAAAAGTAATGTAATGATATTAATGGAAATAATTGCAATAACAAAATAATAATGTACTAAAAACAATATTAATAATAAACAATATTAAATAATTATAAGGCAATATAATGATAATATAGCAATGCTAATAATACAATGAGAACACCAGTAACTATAATAAAAAATATATATTAATAATGAAAAAGAATGATAGTAATTATAAGAATAGCAATAACTTCAATACAATAGTAAAATTATACAATGGACTAGATTTTATCCAGCGCTTTATCACCACACTGAAGCAGTCTCAAAGCGCTTTACATATCAGCTCATTCACTCACATTCACACACCAGTGGGACAGGACTGCCATGCAAGGCGCTAGTCGACCACTGGGAGCAACTTAGGGTTCAGTGTCTTGCCCAAGGACACTTCGACACAGTCAGGTACTGGGATCGAACCCCCAACCTCTCGATCAGAAGACAACCCTCTACCACCTGAGCCACCGTAGCCCGTCTCACAATAACAAAATAATGTAATGAAAATCCAGTAACTATAATACAATAAAAACAATAACAACATATAATAATAAGGTAATAGCAATAATAATAATACAATGAGGATACCAGTAACTATAAGATAAAATAATAATACAAAAAAAGAAGAATATAAGAATAGCAATAACAATAATATAATACTGTATGTGTGTGTGTGTGTGTGTGTGTAAAAAAGAGAGACCCGAAAGTACCACAAAAAAATAAACATTTTGTAACACCAAAGTCACAAATCTCTCTCAACGGCTCTGTGTGAGTTCACCATGTACATCCCGATGTAGTGCACGCACGCGCATCAGCCGTGTGTGTGTGTGTGTGTTTACATTGCAGCTGCTAGCATCTTTCTTAGCACATAGTAGAATATGAGAAGAAACACTCACCGTTGAGCAGAACAAACAATAATCATAGTGGACCCATCCGCTCACAATAACGTTACATTCCTCTGTCTGAAGAATCAGAAAGTTAGCGATAAGGTAATGACCATCAGCACAGGCACCGCCCACACTCATGGAGATGAAGGAGGAAGTGACGTCTGTGACCTGAGATTTAAAGTAAGTTTGGAATCACGGGAATAATATTAAATAACTATGAAATATTACCTTAAATGACTTTTAGCGGTACAAAAACCTTTTTAATATCGACCTTTTTTTTTTTTTTAACTCAAACAACTGCGACACGGTGACGTCATGAACCCGGAACCAGAAGTGGCGCGCTCTTACCGAGGGAGCCGTAATTATAAAATTAATGTTTTGACTGTTTTGAATCACCAAATTACTCCAAAAAAACAGATGCAGACACTCGGGGTATTTGGAACGTGGATGAATAGCAGTTGATTCACAGTTCATCTGTTTCGCCTTCAAAAAGGATGCCGGAAGTCGTCTCTTAACACATGGTGCGCGAGCGCCCCCTCACACCCTGATGTCAAAAGTTGAATAGGTTTCATTTAGGGGCCCTCCAGAAGTGAAATAAAATTTAAATAAACATTTTGAAATGACCAAATTACTCCAAAATAACAGATACACACACTCGGGGTATTTGGAACCCGTCGACCGAGTTTCAGGTCGAACTGGCACTGCGTCGGTGAGATATTTGCTCCACACACACACATCCACATATCCAGGCCTCCCTTGCTTTTATAGGTACTAGTACAGTGCCCGTCAAAAGTATGCATTTATGTGGGAGCATAAGGGGTATATTTGTGGGTGCAATTTTCCTGGTTGAATTCTATGGGATATGAGCATGATAAATGTGTGTTTTTTTGTTTTGTTTTTTACTCACTTTTATATGTTTTTGTTTGGTGTATTTTTCTGTATTGTATGTTTTTTGGAGTCATTATGTGTATTTTTGAATCTTTCTGTTGTGTTTTTGTGCATTATTTGTATAATTATTGTTTTTGTTGCCATTGTAGTGGTTCTGGAATCATTTTGTTTATTTTGTGTATAAATATTGTTTAGTTTTTGTTTTATTTTACTCATTTAGTATATTTTTTATTATAAATACTGTGTGTGTGTGTGTCTACACCCATCTCCTCTGTGCACGCGCATCATCCGTGTGTGTGTGTGTGTCTCCATCCAACTCCGTGAACGCGCATCAAATAAATAAATACTGTAGCGTTTGCGGCCCGACACTACGGGGCTAACTAGCCGAATGACGAGGACACAGAGTGGCTGCCGTTTAACCGGATGAACCGGGTTTTATTACCCTCAAGAACAGGCTAATACTGGGTTGGAGGAGTGCCGAAAAATAACAAAAACGGATAGCTAACTCTACTAGCCACTGGTCGAGGTGTCTCCTTTTTCTCTTTCCCCTCTTTTTTTAGTTCCTCTTCCGCTCCCAACAAAAACTGGCCTATCCGACTAACTAGGGCAACTCCTTCCCCACAACTTCCCATCAATCCCCCCCAAAGTCCATAGACATTGTAGCGCAAATCAGAAAAGTAACAAAACTGCGCAAAACAAAACGTAAAGCTCCAAACTACTGAGTGAGTAAGTAAATTAAAGTATTATCTACAATTCGGCTGTCTTTTTTTAAAAAACAAAAAGCATTTTTTACCTTTGAACCGAGTGGTCAGAGCTTAGCTTCCATGCACGGCACCACAGAGAATCTGCAGTTTTCCAGATGGAGATTTGAACAGGTTGGAAACGTGTCTCTAAAAGACTCACCAGTGTCTGATGGTTTCAAACAATCTATTCAGATAGCTCTATGTTTAGGTCTAAACGATCTGTGTGTTTACAGCTGCTTAGCTGTGTGCGCAGCCATTGGCTCTGGCCGCACACGTGACTCTTGCTCTTACTCTTGAGCTGTGTAGTGAAGATGGTGCGCTAGCGCCCCCTCACACCCTGAGGTCAAAAGTTGAATAGGTTTCATTTAGGGGCCCTCCAGAAGTGAAATAAAATTAAAATAAACATTTTGAAATGACCAAATTACTCCAAAATAACAGATACACACACTATTGTATTTGGAACCCGACCGAGTTTCAGGTCGAACTGGCACCGCGTCGGTGAGATATTTGCTCCACACACACACATCCATCCACACACACAGACCTCCCTTGAATTATAATATAGACTAGTACAGTGGAAGTATGCATTCATATAGTGAGCGCTTCAGGAGAGTTGTCAATTACGGGCATAATAATAACATACTCTGTAGCATTATTAAGGGGCATATTTGCAGGTGCAAAGTAAAATAACGTGTGGTTAAATTCTGAGACATGCGTTGGTTTGTTTTTTTTTACTAATTTTTATATTTTTTGTTTTAATTATTGTTTGTTGTTGCCATTGTAGTGTTATTCTGAGGTTTATTCCATAAAGCGGGTTATGTTAAAACTCCGACTATGTTCAGGCTGAAATGAGGAAACCCTGGGTTTCTACCTGGCTCCGCCCACCTGAACACTTTAATAAACCTTAACACTTTTCTCTGAAACACATTAGTAACATCACACACGTGTTCACACCATTATTGTTGTGTTGCTTTACGTTTTTGTTTGTTTTGTGCAAACGGTAGTTTTCTTTCTAACATTATAGATGTAGATCATTAAGTGAAACACACTGAGAGGTTGATCTACATTAAAACATCTACTGACGTCTGTAGTAAAGTTCACTGAATACAAACCTGTGGATAATATAAAGGAGGAGATGATCATTTAAATTAATACTTTTTTAAGCCTCGATTGTTTTTTTATATTGTTATACAGTTAAATCTGTAGATCACGTCTCTTTGAAGATATAATGTCACAGTGAATTGTGACGCTGCTCTTCAAAGTGACGGGTCGTGGGTTCACGTCCCGCATCAGTGTTTTTTATGACATTTTTTAGGACGTAGAGATGATTCTGGCGACAATTTTACATTAAAAATCAATATAAATGATGCAATATCAAGCGGCATTTACTGTCTTTATATCCAGTGTAACAGGAGGACTCTATGCAGACATCTTACGCTGCTGACACGTCTCCTCAGACACATTTTATTCATATTATTCACCGCTCGTCACGTCACTGAAGAGATAAAGTGATGAAGCGACCAAAAAGTGTGACTAATTACAGGTGATTTAAGCCACTGCCTTCAAGAAACTAAGAATATTTTCTGAACAATTTCAGCCCATTTTTGCTTATTTTTAGCCTTTGTCTGCTACACATCACATTTCAATGTCTTTTCTGCACATTTGTTTTTACTTTCTAGACATTTTCGTCACTTATTAACCCTTTCCACCGATTTTTCCACCTAATGTCAGACATGTTGACCCATTATTGTCACTTTTAATCTCTTTTCATTATATTTCACGTTTATTAAACCACATTTACAATTGGCCATGGCCCATAATTTGCCAGTTTAAACTCATTGTTCTTACTTTTTAAATTACATTACCCCCACCCTCCTATTTCTGCCACTTTTAAGCAAATATTGAGACTCTGAACCATTTTTGGCCACTTTACTTTCCAAAATCCCATTTTACCACCTTTTCAAAATTTAGAGAAACCATGAATGATTGTGTAAATTACCGACCAAATCAGTCGTAGATTTCCCCAAAATAATACACAAATTCAATGAAACTCCACAATATAAACATTGCTCACATTTTCTCCACACTTATATCATATTATCATTTTTAATCTCATATTGTTAAAATAACTCTAAATTCTTCCAATATCCTGCAATTGTCTTGAAATTATTCCACAAAATTTCCCCAAATCACATGAAAATTGGTCAAAAAATCAAATAAATTAAAAGTGAAGATTGTGCAGGGACTGATATCTGTCACTTATTGCTTTGATATTATCAGTGCCGTACATATTCTATCATTTATTCATACGTTGAAGCACAAAAATGAATAAATTACTAATTTTCCCACCTAAAATCTGTGGCCCACTTAAGATCAAACTGGTCCGTTTTTGGCCCCTGAATTAAAATGAGTTTGACACCTCTGATCTATACAAACACATTATCTTTACCTGCTAAATAAAACTTTATATTCTAATGACATGCGGAGTCGATTCTTACTTTCTTTGTTGCATTTGTTTCTTAGTTCAGTAAAAATCCTGTGTGGAGCTGTTGATGCGATCCATTTGAACATTTATAGAGCAATTTATGGTCAGTATATTCCAAGGGCTGTATTGTTATGACACTGTGGCATGCCACACACACACACACACACACACACACACACACACACACACACACACACACACACACACACACACACACACAGACCAACCAATGCTTGAATGCTCTAATGTAATGACACACAGAGATTGATGCAGGCTCTGAAACACGAGGCACATCCTGATAAATACTCCTCTTATTCCTCTATTATTATTCATCCTTTATCTTTGCTTTTATTCCGTTATACAGGAAACGGAAGCTTGTTCCATACTAGGTTAACAGTCATATCTCTAAAGGGCCTTATATGGGGAGGTACCCCTCCCCCCCCATAGTAAAACAAAACACAACTGTATTTTTTTTTAGTAAGAAAATTATTCTTGGGTTTTTTGGGCTCATTTTAGTGATATCCCCTGAGAAAGATTTTAGCGATTTATCAAAAACACATAATTTTAAAATAAATGTGTTTATCGCATAGTTCCAGCGAGATTCATTTTGTCTTCTTTTTGAATAGTACGTTAAGTTGAGGTTTCGCTTATTCAGACAAGGTTTTTCAGTCATTTTTTATCTCCCTCCAAGTTTCGACTGTCAACTGCCAGTCTTCCTGAGAGGAGTTCTGCTGATGGCCTTTGATGGTTCCTTTGAAGTTTAATTTGACTTCCATGTAATAGTTCCAGTGAGATTCATTTTGTCTTCTTTTTGAACATTATGTTAAGTTTAGGTTTCGTTTATTCAGACAAGGTTTTCCAGGAATTTTTTTTTATCTCCTGACATGTTTTCGATTGTCGTGGAAGTCAAGTGAAACTTCAAAGGAAACATCAAAGGCAATCAGCAGAACTCCTCTGAGGAAGACTGGCAGTTAACAGTCAAAACATGTCATAAGATTACGTCATATTTAGAGCCAAAATGTCAACAATGAGACACATCTTCAACAAAACAATTTGGGTCGTTTCTAAATCTATTTTGGCCGACAAAAAGTGAGGAAATAAGTCAAATATTTTGAATTTGGGAGTCATTTTGTGCAAGATCGTCCATAACATTGTCAATATACACAGCAGAGTATTATTTAAGGTCTTAAAATCACCCCAGTCCATTCCCCAAACTCATAAAATTATACTTTTGGTAAGAAGAAACAATTATTGAGTGAATATAGTCCTCTAACTAACATTAGCCCCTTATTTTCTAACAAAATCAAAAAGACAAAAATTAACCAAAATTTGGAATTGACTGGGATTGGTTGTTTTTCTTGACTGTCAAAATTTAGCGCCAATATATCGTTGAAATGTAGTTGCCATTGGATCGTCCAACTAGGTCCAGATTTAGTGAATTTGGTCCAAGTGTCCCAAAAATAGCCGTTAAAAATAGGATTTCTCATTTGGGGAAAGTAGCAGAACAATTTGAACCCTTTTATTTGGGCTGATTTGGATCAAATGAGCCAAACAAAAAATAAAAATAAAAATATATTGACTACAAAGCTTCCCACAATTAGCTATTATATTATGAGAATCAATCAATCAATAACTAAATTATATATTGAGTTCATAGTACAACGGCCAGAAACAGACTTTTCATCTTTCACTTTTTTACCAAATTTTGACGTTGTTTAGACTTGTGGCAAAGACGTTCTCAGCCATATGTTTATTTATTAATTTATTCATTAATGTATGATTAGAACATGTCGTCATGACACAGTAATGGTTATAGAAAAGACAATCTACTGTACACACACACACACACACATTCATAAAGAGAGAAACACAGTGAGTCCAAACATGAAGAAACAGAGCGCAGCACATCAATCATTACAATGATTATTATGGCAGTTGTCATGGCAACCCAGTCCCATCCCCCCTCCTCCTGCTCTGCTGCACAACCTTCATTTCTTTCTCTTTTTGCTCTGCGATCAATTCAAATGCACTTAAATGCTAGTGTGTGTGTGTGTGTGTGTGTGTGCGTGTGCGCGTCTGTGTGTGTGTGTGTGTGTGTGTGTGTTCTATTTTCTGGCATACATTCAATATAAAAAAATGCTTTTGACATTTGTTCCACTTTATATTGTATTGGACATAAAACTTCACAGATTTATTAAAAAAGAAAACAAAGCTTTGATTTGTTTTGAAATGAAACATCCGCCACTGAAGCCGCAAAACTACAGTAATATATTGAATATAACTGTGCTTTTCACTGCTGAAGTGTTCATGTGCAGCTAACTACTTTAATACTAATTATTTAGTATTATTTCCTCTTTCAGGAGAAGATTAAAATACAATATTTAATCTCCAAAAACTGTTTAATGTCAGATTTTAGTACACTGGGTGACATCTCAACCATTTCCTTTTCTATTGATTTTTTTGTATAAAAAGTAGGGATGCATCGATACCACTTTTCCCCAAACCGATACAATACCGATACTTGGGTATGTGTTGTTACGGTGGTGACGAAACGGTTAAGTCATGGGTTAAAATCCATCCTGGATCATCACTGTGGGATGTTGAACAAGTTAACCGTTAACTCGTGTCGTACGTGTCTTTGGATAAAAACGTCTGCTAAATGAAATTGTAATCTTGTATTGTCTACTTGCCGATACCGAGTAGCGATAATTTTACCACAAACATAGAAAACTATGAAGCTAAATGCAATGAATTGGAAGACGGATTTTAATTTTGATCTGTGCTTGTTGCAACAAATACAAACAGGAATGACAAACCCATAGGATGCAATAGGTATCGATTCTTGGTATTGCAAACTTTCATGTATATGAGTTTATTGGTACAGTATCGGATCGATGCCCGATATACCAGTAGTTTGACAAAATTACAGTAAAATAAACAAAAGTCAAATTTGTACAGTGAAAACACACAGGACGGCTATGAAAAAAATACACAAAAATGTACAAAATAGAACAAAGAACTACACAAAAACGCACAAAACCAAAATGCACAAGTACAACACAAAAATGTAAAAAACAACAACAAAAGCAAAATCACGAAAAAAAACTGCAAAAATGCAGAAAACAACAACAAAAATGCAGAAAACGACTCCCAATTACAAACAAAAATTACTGTATTATACAAATGACATTTTTTCCTCGAAAGCACACACAGGACGGCTCCAAAAAAATATTATAAATTTACAAAACAACAAACTACAGAAAAATTCATTAAAAAAAACACACAACAAAAATACACAAGTACAACAAAAAACTTACAAAACAACAAAAACTTACAAAACAACAACAAAAATATACAAAAATGATAGAAAAATAAACTGTTCATAAAACGACCACAAAAATAGCTGAAACTCTTTGTTCTTGCCTGCAATAATGCTCAGATTGCTCATTATTCTAAATGTTGACATAAACGTTAATAACGTGGCCCCCGCGGTGATAAAAGTGGTACATCCCTGACACAGTTAAACACATACACACCTGTTTGGAGAGAAGAACACGATGGTTTGGAATTATTCTTGTCTCATTAATACAAACTTGTGCAATTATTAAAAACTGTACGATAAAAATCTTGTGCATTATTTAGTTTTGATTTCTGTGAATAACGTCAGTGGGAATCAATAACATAATCCAGGTGTTCTGCAGCTGTTTATGTTGAGAAGAAACATCACAGATACTGTATTTTTTTTATTTATTGATTTCTACCAATGCTGACCAGTATTTGACCTTTTTGCTGAGGTTCAGCTCAATATACCTGAATAAAAATATGATTTAAAAACATTATAAGGCTTAAGAGCATCTGGGAGTCAAACAGAACTAATACATGTTAGAAAGCTTTGATAGAGAACTCTTAGTGTGTGTGTGTGTGTGTGTGTGTGTGTCTCTGTCTGTCTTAATACATCTATGTCTCAATGTTTTCTGGGTCTTTGCTCTGACACAATTACACTTTAGCTCCATTGGATGCTTCACTGCACTGCACCACAGCAATAGATGGACACGCATTCTCTGTGCTATAGTAGAAACACAAACTCACTATATCCATTTACATATGATAAAAACATGTTTATTATATTTCTATGATACATTTGTAGGATTTCTGTAACTCTGTACATCCAATCATATCAAATGATGACATAACATGATGCAGTAAAAAATAGAAAAACTAAAAAAAAAAAAAGACAAAAAACAATTGTATACTATATACTTAGGTATCTCATTACGGGGCGGGATTGTAAAGTCGTGCATGCTAAAATAAACAGCAAGTTTTTGCAACATTTAGCAACAAATCATGTTTGCATATTAGCTAAATATTTTGTTTCACCTGTAACATTTTGATTGAACATTTAGCATTTAGATTTAACATTTAGATTTTAGATTCAACATGTATATTTAAATGTAGCATTTAGATTTCACATTTATATTTAACATTTACATTAAACATTTAACATTTACATTTAGATTTAACATTTAGGATTTAGATTTAACATTTAGGATTTAGATTTAACATTTATATTTCAATGTATAATTTAGATTTAACAATTAGATTTAGATATAACATTTAACATTTAGATTTACATTTCATATTTAACATTTACCACGAACATTTAGATTTTAGATTTAGGATTTAGATAGCTGCATTTAAATGTAACTTTTAGATTTAATATTTACCATTTACCATTTAGATTTAGATTTAACATCTAGTTATAACATTGACATATGTTTACAAGAAAAAAAAATCACAAATTTCACAAATATGGCTGTAAATTTGGTCAAAGGCAACATTAAAAAAATTTCACGTGTTCTTTTAACAGGGTTGGTTGCTAAATGTTGATAAAAGTTGCTGTTTATTTTAACATGCGCAACTTTACAAAAGGCGCCCCATATCTTATACTTGTTTATTTGTTGTCTTTTATGAAAATATTTGTACTTTACTTTTATATATTTTGCAGTTGTTCAATCATCTTATTTCTTTGTATTTTTATTATCTTCTGCCACTTGCAAATAAAAATTAGTTTTCAATCACTAATCTGGATAAATAAAGTTAAAATAAAAACGAATTAATGAATTATAAGTTATTATAAGTGTTACAGTTTTATAATTGGTGCTTCTGCAGAATCTGCTTTTGTTCATGTGAAGATTTCTGCAAATATGCCTTTAACCTGCAAAACTCATATTATTCATGTTACAATAGCGCCTCCTGCTGGTTATTAGAAGAGTTGTCAATGATTATCCACTGTTATATTCTGACATATGTTTAACTGCTGCATAATTTAAAAATTATTGGTTACAATCTAGTGAAAAATGCAGGGAAACATCTACTTATTTGTGCAAGAGAAATTAATAAATGGACGTAGAAAAGTGCAATAACATTTTGTTTATATATTTAGCATCTAGTACGGTTACAAGGAAAATTGTCATTCATGCAGTGTTTCTCAAATGGCGGTACGTGTACCCCTAGGGGTACGCGATGGCACTACAGGGGGGGTAGTTGAGAGAGAGAAATTAATAAATGAAAGCATTAAAATATGGGGTTTTAAAATTATAATCATATCAAATATTACCAGTAACTCACAAAACAACAACAAAAACACAAAACAAGAGAAAAATACACTGAATAATAAAAATAACAGATAAACAACAACAAAATACAAAAAATGACAACAAAAACACACACACTTAGAGAGAAAAACACTAATACCAGTAACACACAAAAACACAACAAAAACACACTAAATGAAAGGAAAACACACAGGATCATAGGAAACTAGGCCAGACCTACCGTATATTCACAAGACAAATACGTATTTAGAAATTGAAAATTGGCAAAAATGACAACCTTTATCTTCATTTCATTTTTTTTCATTTTATTATTTATTTCATTCATTTAAAAAAATGCAACAACAGCATTTACACGAATGAAAAGGAGCAGAAAGAAGTAAAAACTTATAATGTCTTCCCCCCGATCAACACAAAATGATTTACAGTCCAGTTCCTTTGAGCCGTCTTATCAATTACAAGACATCAAAACACAAAATACACAATGAAGTTGATCTGATCCTCTGCAGTGTTATATTTCTGTAACATTGATAATTTAACATACTTTTTAAACACATAAATGGACTTTTCATTTTACAATCAAACTGTTCCACAGAGCGATTCCTTGGATTGAGATACTGTACATCTTTCCTTTACAGTCGATTGAAACCTGGGTTTTGTAAAAACCTCAGTAGCTTTTAGTTCATATCTACTTTTTCTCTTGGTGAATCTGTTTTGCAAATTGTTTGATAAACTTTCCAGATGAGCTTTATACATGAGGAACAAAGTTTCTTTCTTTTTTTATTTATTTTTTTGTGATGTCATGAACTTTGACCCCTACCGAACTTTATACTGGTAGGTCGTACAGCTTCGGTCCTATTACATAAAATACTCCACTTGAGATGAACTTTTCATAAATGTAAGCATCAAACTTGTACGATAAATATTCATAGAGATATGGTAAATTTAGTTTTTTGACACTTGATGCAACCTTGACCTTGACCTTGACATTTTGGCTCCAAAAAAGGTCGACTGCACATCCTATACATTGTCCCTATGAGATGACATACATGTCATTACTGCTGCATTCATAGCCTAGGAGGAGTTCTAGAACAAAGCTGCTACAATTACAATGTATTTGTCAATTTTCAATTACCAAATACAAGGTTCAGTGTTGGTTCCACATCAGGAGGGAGTGACAGGAAATGATTAAAAAAACTATTCAGGAGTCACTAAATACTGTTTAATTCCACTTATTTACAAAATGAGATTCTTTAAAATGTGTGTTATCACTTTTTCATTCCATCATTATGATTTATAGATGTTGTTTCATACTGTTCTTAAATGTTGTAGTCGGATTCAAAAGTGAGAGAAGGGAGGTTCTAGAGCCAAAAAAAGTTTGAGAACCACGGCATTAAAGAAATGCTGGGCGTATATACAGTAAGTTATATTTCTTCTCACTCCTTTTCATATATGTATTTGATGTCTTATGTATAAATGTTTTAGTTTATTTTTTAAATGTATTTATTGTTTTGGTTTTCATATTCGAAATTAAATCCTCAGTCAATCAATTAAATATAATCATGTTCTCCTGACCACAACATGGTGGTTTTCTCTTTTCAAATGTAGCTTCAGTGACGATGTGAAACCATGGGATTGTAGCTCCAGGAGCCACGCCCATAATCAAAATAAATTATTATATATATATATATATATATAATTTTTTTCTCCAGCCCAGACACAGCTAAAAAAAACTCAGTTTCGTGACTCTTTAAGTAGTGGAGGGAGGATATTAGGGAATGAGGCAAACCTGCGTGCAGACAAGAACACTGTAAAAAATAAACACGTTTACTGTACTTACAAAATATATACAAACTTGTTGCCTTGAAAAACCTAATTTAAGTTGACTTGGATCAATTAGATTAAAGTTCATCAAATTTCATTGATCCAACAACAACTGAACAAATGCAAACAATATATATATATATATATATATATATATATATATATATATATATATATATATATATATATATATATATATATATATATATATATATATATATATATGTATATATACAGTATACTAAATATATAATTATATTAAATTACCAAAACCAATCAAACTAAACTGGACACAGACACACACCACCATTGATTTATGGAGTAGATTTTATTTGATCTTTTTCATTTTAATGATACATCACTGCTCCACGCTACAGTTATTCTGCTGAAGCCACTTGTTACAGTATTTAATCACATTTTCTATTAGAATGCTAAAACATTTGTGTCGTGTTGATGAAAATAATGTAGAAAGTGTAGAAAATTGCAGCTCATCTCAAGTGCAGTAAAATACTGTGTTCTGTTCATATCTGGATCAGACATGGTCAAATAGAGGCCTGGGGGCCACATACGGCCCTTGGTTGGATTTATGTGCCCCCCCCCCCCAAAGTAAAAACACAAAATGACAACAAAAATGAATTAAAAAACCTCCAAAAGAATAAAAATATGCAATACGACTACAGAAACACACAAAAGGACAACCTAAATACACAAAAACACTCGTATATGATACAAAAGGACAACAAAAACACACAATACGGCTCCAAAAATACCCAAAATGACAACAAAAAACCTCAAACAAAAACTCAAATATACATTTTGACCAAAAAAACACAAAAACGATAGAATAGTACACAAAAGGAAAACCTAAATACACAAAAAAAAAACACACAATAACGAGAGAAAAACTGACTAAACACTTTGTTCTTTCTTGTGTTAATGCTCAGATTGGTCACATAATGCTGACATTAATGTTGATAACGTGGCCCAGATACAATCACATTTATGTGTCCCCTGCTGTAATAACAGTTGCACATCTCTGGTATGACCATAATATATTGATTGTGTATTTAAGTACACACACACACACACACACACACACACACACACACACTGAAGCGTTCTGTCACGGGGTGAGATCATTAGTTCCATCGTCCACCAATTCATCCTTCTCCTCTCCTTCACACCTCATCCTCAAGCCCCTGAAAATATGAAAAATAAATAAAGTATGGATTTGATTAGAAGAAGAAGAAGAAGAAGAAGAAGAAGAAGAAGAAGAAGAAGAAGGAGGTTGAAAACAAACGTATCATGGCAGACACAGCTGTGTCTAATTTAAAGGTTTAGTTTGAACTAATCTCATGTTTCAGAGACACTACCTAGATTAGACTCCACTCATTTAACTGAAAATAGTAACATAAACCATAATCGGGGTAACAGCTGATCAGCTGTTATATTTGGTCGTGTTAAAGCTGCAGGAGACGATTTGTTTTTATCAGATAATTTAGACGTAGTGTAGGTCTCATAGATTAATAAAAAGTGTGGTGTATTGCATTGTGGAATGTGGAGTCCATTAGACCAGGGATTCTCAACATCGGGGTCACAACCCCATTTGGGGTCATGAGACACTGGGAGGGGGTCACCAGATACCTTCAAAAAATGAAGAATATATATATATATATATATATATATATATAGAACAATTTGAGTCCATTTTTGCTTATTTTTACCCTTTTTCTGCAATTACACCAAACTTTCCATTTTTAACCCATTTTTTCTTGCCATATTTTTGCTTCTTTTAATGCATTTTTGCTACATTACTCCCATTTCTGCCAAATTTTCCCATTTTCAAGACCTTGGCCGCATTTACATGGGAGCTTTAATTCCTCTTTAAAGCAGAATAAAAGTTCATTCCTCTTTAACTGGACCTTGTAAACACTTAATTCCTCATGCTAATTTAATTCCGAATTAAACTTAATTCCAAATTAAGTGGCTGGTTTATTCCATTTTTAATTCTGAACTAAATAATTCCTCTTTCTTGTGAACAGTTAACAACACTTAAAGCCGCTTTAAGTTAATTCCAGTTGTTTTGCGCATGTGCGACTTGCGGCGATGACGACGTAATCCAACATGGCGCCCCGGACGAGAGCCAACACTATTTAATAAGAGCTTTAAAAGACATGGATTTAATGCAAAAGAAGATGGACGGAGGCATGAACATGTAGACATTAACACAGACACATGGACTTATGACACACACAGAGATCAGCAAACAGAACAGGATTCATCAGACGGTGACACTAGAACCCAGAGATGGAGTAAATGTGTCCACGTTCTGCTGCACAGGCTGTAATATCACCAGGTTTATCAGTTGTTAGAGCTACTATCTTTACCAGGAAGCAAACATTTATTCCTGGTTATTGTTTTTAAAGTTTTACTGTTCTTTATTTACTAGTGATTAGTTCGTATCTCTCTTCCGCTCCATGAACCAAAGTGTGTTATGGTTGAGATGTTGCTTCAAAACTACAGAATAAAAGTGAAAGCAGTTCTCACGTGTGTTACAGTCAACAATGAACGGTTTGTTGTGTGTTTTTCCTGATAGACGTGATGCGTCATGTTCTCCTCCTGTCCAATCACAGCCTTCCTCACCCCAGACCTAAAGCAGAATTAACTCAAGCCAAATAAACCAGTTTTCTATGTAAACCTCAGTTCAGGAATTACTAATAACAACGAATTCCGAATTAGATACATACGTACATACAGCAAGTTGACCCATTATTGTCACTTTTAACCTCTTCTCACCATATTTCATACTTATATTCACTATTTGTCATGTCCATTATTTGCCAGTTTAAACTAATTGGGCTGAAAAGGTTGAGTTTGTGTTTACAGCTAAAAACTCAAGTAACTTCTCAACATATTTTTTGTGTTTTCATGGTCAAACAATGGCTGATGTTTATTTTGGGGTTTACACAAAAACATCCAAATTGAGCCAAAACGAAATGTTTGTCAGAGTGAGGTGATATCACTGGGAATGTCAGGAACAACAAACTACAACATAAAAATGTCGTGTGATTCCTTGTCTGGCAAAGAAACACAAGTAAAAACACTTTATTACAGTTTGGTTTTCTGTGTCGTTTTACTTTCCTACCTGTGTGTTTTCTTTCCTCTCTGAATTCTACGTCCCACAGTTCTATTTCAGCTAGAATCACATCAGTGTCAGTTTCCATTACAAACAGTGGCCTTATTGTTCCACTTACGGTACTTTTCCACCTCTCATACCTCCTCTTTTACCCACCCTTTCTTCTTTATTTTAAATGATATCAGGAAAACAACAAGATTTTATACAATTATTCTGTAAGAACTCTTTGTTATTGACTTTAAAGAGACTTTAAAATATTGTGTATCTTTGAATATCATCATCATCTTGTTAAAATGATGGAAAACTAAAGATTAAGATGAAGGAAAGTGTTTTTATTCCTTTGTTATTCTCTGGATTTGTTGAGTTTTTTATAATCTTTTCTTATCTTTCTTCTTCTTTGAGGTGTAAATCTCTTGTCCTGGCCTTGAATGTTGCTAAGCTAAATCTAGAATCTCCTTAAAACCTCATGTTCTCTTAATATGGCTCGTCCTTGATTATCTGATGAACTAGGTTAGTTCTTCCAGGGCCTGATCCACTCTGCTCTGCTGTCAGGGGACTTAAAAACTCCCTTTGTAAAAGTTAACAGTGCTAAATCAAAACCGTGAATACAAAATTAAAACAAAAACACACACAATGACAGAAAGATACACAAAAAGATTTCAAAAAACACAGAGAAAGACAACAAAAACATACAAAGTGACAGAAAAAAATACACTAAATACAATAAAATGTACAATATGACAACAGAAGTGCAGAAAATGAGCAGGAAATCTACAAAATTATGACAAAATAGACAAAATAAGTGGTAAATATAAAAAATTACAACAAAAATACACAAAATAATAGGAAATTATACAAAAGGACAACAATAATACGCAAAATTGACACAAAAACATATATAAAAAAAAAAAATGCATACAAAATTAAAGGAAAATATACACAAATGTTTCAAAAATATCAGACAACAAAAATGCAAAATGACAACAATAATACACAAAAAGAATATAAAATATGCTAAATTACAACAACAATGCACAAAATTGACACAAACACATAAAAAGAAAAATATATCAGACAAAAAAAAATACACAAAACAACTCCATGAATACTGAATGAGTCAAAAAAAACACAGAACGACCAAAGAAACACACAAAATAAAAGTGAAATGCACAAAAATGAAAACAAACCATACAAAATGAAAGGATCATACAAAAATATGCAAAATGAAAGGAAAATGTACAAAATTACAGTGACAACATTACACAAAATAAGAGGAAAATATACAAAATGGTGAGAAAAATATGCAAAAAAAAGAGGAAAATGTACAAAATTGTTTCAAAAATATTAGACAACAAAAACACGGACAGAATGAGTTAAAAAATGCAAAATGACGACAAAAACAAACCAAATTCCGTAAAAAAAATTGAAAAAAACATACAAAATGGCTTAAAAACACAAGGTGGCTCAGTAGTAGCTTAGGTCTGTTTCTGCACTTTATATTTTCTATTCATATAAAATGTGTTTTTTAATCTGATTGTATTGATGCTATACCTTCTCCATTGGTCGATGTAAATCCCACAGTAGTTGTGACGTTGCAGTTGAAGTAGAGCGTCACTGGAAGGCTGCTCGTACTGTCCGGTCACTGAGGGGCTGAGTGGGACGGAAATTATCTCCCAACATCCCATCATTTCCCTCTGGAAGCTCCGCCCCTTTCACATGTGACCTTAGCCTACGAAACTCCTCGATCTACAGACGCAAAGATGATTCATTTAAACACAACAGGCTTCAAATATTTATTCTACAATTTTTACATACAGTTAATGCTTCTAATCCATAGGCGGAGTTTAAGATCCTCGCCATCCACAATGTGTGTAACATTAACAATAACGCAAAAATTATTAATAACATAATTAATAATGGTGACGACACAAATTTGCGTCGACACGTTGTTTAATGTTGTAAATTCATGATAAAATCAGGCCCGTGGCAACTTTTTGCTTCATTTTTCCTGCAGTACCATAACATGAACTGTGTAGAAGGATTAGGCAACAATAGAAGAACCAACCTAAAGTCTCAAAAGTTTGGAACCAGTTCACTGGAAACTTCTACTGCACACCTGAGGTAGAACTAACATCTGTGACATGAAACTAACGTAATATGTTAGTCAGCAGAAAACTATTATATATATATATATATATATAAATTTTACGTTATTGAGATTTTATATATATTATAAAATCTCAATAACGTAGCCTTGAAAGGAAGACTATTGTCACATGACTTGAGCACCAAAAAACATTTTTTATTACAGTACAATCACTGTTTTATGGCGCTTAAAATAAGTGAATGTGCAAAATGACAGAAAAATACAGAAAAAAAAAGCAATAATACATTAAAAAACTACAAATAATTACAACATTGTAGGAAAATACAATAAAAGACAAGAGAAAAACACAAAACTAGGACAAAAATGAACAAAATGACAACAGTAATACACAAAATTACAGAAAATGACAACAAAAGTACACAAAAAGACAACAAAAACATGAAAAATGACTTGGTACTAACAAACAAGCAAAACGACAAAAAAATACACAAAAATTACTCCAAAAAGATGCAAAATGACAACACAAATACACAATATAACTCCAAATAACATATATTTTACAGGAAAAATACACAAAAGGACCACAGAAATACACAAAATACCTCACAACGAGTAAGACAACAACAAACATACACAGAATGAGAGAAAAACACAAAATAAATAAAAACTCTTTGTTCTTTCCTGTATTAATGCTCAGATCACTCATTATTCTAAATACTGACGTGAATGTTGATCATGTGACCCTCTGATCAAACAAACACATTTTTGTGGCCCAGCTGTGATAATAGTTGCCAACCTCTGCTGTACATTATATTAAAAATTGTATTTTTTACAGTTTAATTTGGGAAAACGTTTGAAAACTTTTTTTGCATATGTTCTAATCCTAAAGGTTAACAGATGTAGCGACTACTGGAAACATGAATGTACTTCCTGTTCTTGTGTAAATTCAATCAGAACAAACATGCAGAGGATTTATTGGACCCTGTTAGGGTGAAAAAGTGCTTGTTAGCATAGCAACTGCTTTTTAGCGTCAGTAAGAGCCGGATGTTGGAATCTGCACAGCGGGAAACTTCTGCACTAGTTAATGTAGCATGAGAACAAATATTTATCTGCTTGTTGGTTAATATTTATAGATATGGTGCACTTGGTTTAATGACACATGCATAAAAGATGGATCCATCTCTTTATCACATGAACAACAGCAAATAAATGTTCTGTCCTAATTTCAATTTTGAGATCTACATCATTTTGGGAGAACATGCAAACTGTTGGCCTGGTCCTCCTTTTCATATATATGATATTAATATTCTGGTTCAGCAGCTTTGTACATTTTCTGTACCTGTGTTTATTTCGGTCATTATGTGTATTTTTGTTTTCACTTGGTGTATTTTTCTCTAATTTTATGTTGTTTTGTGCATCATTGGGTTCATTTTGTGTTTTTGAAACAATTTTTGTGTATTTCTTTGTCATTTTGTGTATTTTTGGTGTTATTCGGTGTGGATTTGTTGTATCATTTTGTTGCTTTGCATGTTTTTGGAGCCATTTTGTGTATTTTTTATCAAATTTTGTGTTTTTTTGTATTTCTCTCAGTCAATATGTGTTTTTGGTGTTATTCACTGCAATTATGTTGTATAATTTTGTTATTTTGTGTGTTTTTGGAGCCATTTTGTGTATTTTTGTTTTCATTTGGTATATTTTTCTCTAATTTTGTCAGGTTTTGTGTATCATTAGGTTCATTTTGTGTTCTTGAAGTTATTTTTGTGTATTTCTCTGTCATTATGTGCGTTTTGGTGTTATTCGGTGTGGTTTTGTTGCATAATTTTGTTGTTTTATGTGTCGTTGGAGCTATTTTGTGTACTTTTGTTTTCATTTGGTATATTTTTCTCTGGTTTTGTGTGTATTTGTTGTCGTTTTGTGTATAATTGGGTTCATTTTCTGTATTTCTCTGTTATTATGTGTGTTTTTATTGTATATCTTTGTTGTTTTGTGTATTTTGGGAGTCATTTCATGTATCATGTTGTCGTTTAGTGTATTTTTCTCAAATTCTGTGTGTTTTTGTTGTTGTTTTGTGTGTTTTTATAGTCATTTTGTCTATCTTTGTGTTCATTGTGTGTGTTTCTGGATTCATTTTGTCCAGTTCTGTTGTTCATGCCTGTGGAAGCTCAACTGTTCACGTGATGTAAAAATAGTGAATATGTTTTTACTTGATGCTAGTGTTTCACCTGTAGCTGTGAGATGGTGAGAGGGTAACGGTACAGAATCCAGGTCACATTTTCACTGCAGGGCGGCATGGTCAGCGATCCTTCATACACCCAGTAGTCTCTCAGTAATGGGTCTGAGAACATGTGCAATAGATTAATACATACAGGTGACTTATCAATAACCAACATATGACAAAAGTAAATGTTTGTAGAAGGAATCCCTGACTGCACTAAATCAAACCTGAGGCACAGCAATAAATCTCAATAGTAGCAGAATGTACAGTAGTTTGATGGAGAAAATGTCACAAATAAGGAAGTCGAAGGGTTTGCATTTATTGTGGTGGTGGGTTAGCATCAAGGTTAGCAACGTCAGCCATAATTCACAAAGGCCTTGACTTGGGCAACGGGCTACCTGGGGGCCACATTCAGCCTTCAGTCTAATGTTGTGCAGTCTCAAAGAAAACCCACAAAATAACAGAAAAAATACATAAAATGTATGAAAATAACTTCCGTAAACAAACAAAATGTCATAAAAATAAATAAAAACACAAAAAAGTCTAAAAAGACAACAAAAACACACAAAATGACTTGGGGAATAAACAAAAATGACACCAGAAAAGCTTAAAATGACTCAAAAATGTATAAAAGCACAATAAAAATGCAGAGAAAAAAAACTCTAAAACCCTAAAATGACTGTAAAAATGCACAAGACCACACTTAAAACAAACAAAATGACAGAAAAATAAATAAAAGGAAAGAAATGTACAAAAAAGAAATAAGTCCAAAAACTCAAAACAACAACAAAAATGTATAAAAGGGTAAACACACAAAATGACTTAGGAATAGACAAAAATGACACCACAAACAATGACATACAGATAAATGACTCCAAAAACCCAAATTAACAACAAAAATGCACAAAATGACTCCATAAACAAAGACAATGTCAGGAAAAATAAATAAAAGAAAAATAAAAACACAAAAAAAGTCCAAAAAAGACAACAAAAATGCACAAAATGATTGAAAACACGCCAAAATGACACCAAAACGACACCAAAAAAAGCATAAAATGACTCAAACCATGCACAAAAACCCAGAAAAACGCACAAAAGCACAACAAAAATACACAGAAAAAAACTAATAATAAATCATTTCATATAATTTCAAACATTTGTATTTTGCATTTTGAGTTTTCATTATTTTGCATTTCCACTCTTTCCTTCAACACTTACCAGGTAACAGAGTGTTAGGATTGAAGCAGGGGATTATTTTGCTTTTCCCCTGTTGGAAAACAAAAGATACTGTATGTATTTACTGGATTATTCAACCTTTGATCTGAGAATTGTGTTTATTTTACATCTCACCTTGTACTGAAGGTCCTGCAGAACTTCAGTAACAGCCTTTAGACCCAAATGTTCTTTACCAACCTGATTCAAACAGTCAAACAAACACATTTTAGATGGTTTTTTTTTTTGGTTTTTTCTAACTTTTGTGTGTTTCGTTGCGTTTCATGTGTTTTTGGAGTCATTTAGTGTATTTTTGTTGCCTTTATGTGTGTTTTTGTGTACTTCTGTTGTGGTTTTGTGTGTTTTTTGGAGTCATTTTGTGTGTTTTTCTGTATGTATGCATTACATGAAAAATGGTCATGCTCTGATGATTGTGGAGCTATTATTAATATTCAGTATTCTGTGGTTTCTATGGTAGTTTTTCTCTTGGTCTGTGCAGGTGTTTCACTTTATTTTTCCTCTAAATGGACTCATTTATGAGACGACTGACTGACTGACTGCCTCCACCTCTCCTCCCTGTGCTTGTGGGGCTTTTCTCGGGGTTCCCACAGTTCATCAAAATGTTCCTGTGTTGGCTTAATTAGAGTGACCACCCAATAGACAGAATGTAACACTGTGCAGCAGAGATGGGCCACTTTTATCACTGCAAGGCCATAAAAATGTGATTGTTTTTGATCCCAGGGTCACATGATCAACATTTATGTCAGCATTTATAATAACAACCAATCTGAGCATTAATACAGGAAAGAACTAGGGTTTGTTTTTGTCATTTTTTTTACATTATCTTGTTGTTTTCTATGTTTTTGTAGTTATTTTGTGTGTTTTTTTATAGTTATTTAATGTATTTTCTTGCGGTCATGTTGTGTGTTTGTGTTGTTTTGTGCATTTTGGGGGTTATTTAGTGTGTTTTTGGAATTATTCATCCTTCTTGCTGTTTTGTGTCTTTGTTTTTGTTTTTAGCATTTTTGTGGTCATTTTGTCTGTTTTTCTTGCTGTTTTGACCAGTTTTGGGGTCATTTTGTGTGTTTTTGCTATTGTTTTGTGTGTTTTTGTTGCTAATTTGTATGTTTCTGTCACTTTGTTGTGTTTTGGGGGTTCTTTTGTGTGTTTCGTTGTTGTATTATGTGCTTTTGGAGTCATTTTGTGTATTTGTGTTGCCGTTTTGTGTGTTTTTGTTGCTGTATTGTGTGTATTTGTGTTGCTGTTTTGTGTGTTTTTGTTGCTGTATTGTGTGTTTTTGGTGTTATTTTGTCTATTTTTGTTGCCGTTTAGTGTGTTTTGTTGCTGTTTTGTGTGTTTTTGTTGCTATTTTTTGTGTTTCTGTCATTTTGGTGTCTTTTGAGGGTCCTTTTGTATGTTTCATTGTGGTTTTGTGTGTTTTTGGAGTCATTTTGTGTATTTTTATGCCGTTTTGTGTGTTTTTGTTGCTGTTTGATGTGTTTTTGGATTCGTTTTGTGTGTTTTTGTTACAGCTTTGTGGAGTTTTTATTTAGCGTATTTTTGGACTCAACCCTGGCCATCAGTCGTCCATGTCTGCTGTACAGGATAAAGATCACGTCACTCATGAGTGAGACTCAAGTACCAGTGAAGCAGATAATATTTGAACTCTAACGTATGACAGGATCAGCCACATTCAGGGTTAGAAACACAGAACGTCTAGTTTGGTCTGTCGTTTCCTCGTCTGAGATAAATGAGAATAATAAGGAATAGCCTCGATAGTTGTTTTTGTTATTAGGATAGTTTCACAGATTGTACTACAAAAGTACATTGTGTAACTTTTCCACTCATTTGAAACAATATAATCAGACATTCTTCAGTTTATCTGTTTAAAGAAAATAAAAAACTATCTGTGAAGGATGTGATAATGCTCATGATCTTAGTCTGGAAAAGGAAAAAGACGTAATAAATGTTTTCCCTCTCGTGCGGAGGTGGGAAACTTCTATCACAGCGAGGGCTTTTGTGTATTGTGTTGTCATTTTGCATTTTTTGGAGTAATTTTTGTATATTTCTATTGTCGTTACTGTTGCACTATGGATTTCCGGAGTAATTTTTTGTTATTTTCTTCTTTTTTTGTGTACCTTTGTTTTAATTTTGTGCATTTCTGTTCTCCTCATGTGTATTTTTCTGTAAAATTTATGTTATTTGGAGTCATGTTGTGTATTTGTGTTGTCATTTTGCTTGTTTGTTACTACTGTGGGTATGCAGACTTTTGCTGTTGTAATTTTGTCATTTTGTTTATTTTTGTAGTCTTTTACTGTATTTTCATGTAATGTTGTAATTCTTTTGTATTTTTTAATGTATTCTTGCTTTTGTTTTGTGTATTTTCTCTGTCATTTTGTACGTTTACATAAAATTAGACTGAGGGCCACCTGTATGTTGAGTTTGAATATATCTTCATTTAAACAGTAATGATACACTAACTCTAGAATCTGACCTGCACAAACAGAGCAATGATGAGGACTCCGTTCTTCTTTCCCAGGGCGTCGTCCAGTGAGTTGAAGAGCGTACTGTTCCAGTGGATCAGATGGAGCTGCACTCACAGAGAGGAGACGAGTGAGGACAACCTGGGACTGAGAGCCTATTGTTGAGAACAGGTGCAAAGAGCACCAGTAAACTCTGAGAGAGAAGCCATCAGCTGCTGCTGACTCTGCTACACACAAACACACACTTTAGAGTTTAGATCAACCACAGGTGAACAAACCAAATGCTTCTGTCCATGGGAACGTTGTTTACACGACAAACTGAAAAGTGTTTTTCAACTTTAGATTTCATTCATAGTTGATGTAAAGTAGCAATGGGCTAACTTTGTGCAGTCATAAAGTAAATGCACTAAATGGCTCAAAAAATATACAAAATGACAGAAAATGCACAAAATGACTCCAAAATACACAAATTGTAAGAAAAATTCACAACAATTACTCCCAAACCCCAAAGCAACATAAAAAGATGCAAAAGCATAACAAAAATACACAAAAATAATATAAAAAATGCAGAAATACAACAAAAGTATACAAAATGGATCCAAAAACACACAAAATGACAGATGAAGGCACAAAAACACAAAAAAGTACTCCAAAACCCTAAAGCAACAGAAAAATATGCAAAAGCACAACAAAAAATACACAAAAATTATTTGAAAACTCCTTAAAGACAACAAAATATACAAAAATGGCTCCAAAAACACAGATAATGACAGAAAATACGCAAAACGACTCCAACAAATGAAAAACAATGACAAAAATACACAAAATGACTCCAAAATACACAAATTGTTAGAAAAATTCACAAAAATTACTCCCAAAGCAACAGAAAAATATGCAAAAGCACAACAAAAAATACACAAAAATGATTTGAAAAATGCAGAAATATGACAAAAATATACAAAATGGTTCCAAAAACACACAAAATGACAGAAAAAGCCACAAAAACATAAAAAAGTACTCCAAACCCCACAGCAACAGAAATATATGCGAAAGCATAACAAAAATACACAAAAATGATTTGAAAAACCACAAAATACAACAAAAATATACCAAATAGCTGCAAAAACACAGAAAATGACAGAAAATACACGAAACGACTCCAACAGATGCAAAACAATAACAAAAAATACACATAAATTACTCCAAAACACACAAACTTGACTCCAAAAACACCAAAGAGACAAATACACAAAAGGACAACAAAAATATACAAAGATGACAAACGACTTAAATTAGTATTAAATTATTGTGCATTTAACCATGTCAAATAAAACTTCTTCTAATGCGACATATTATTATTATTTTTTTTTTTTTAGAAAATAGATTAGTTTTGACTTCTAAAACAAATCTTGAATCAGTCTGGAACAACGTCACTGACTGACCGTGTGTTATTAATGTCACACAGCGTCACATTTCAGCAACGATAAAAACTGGTAATAAATGATTTTGTGTTCAAGGACAAAATATTTTATCTGAAGGAGGACGAACCCCATGCAGGCCTCATTCATTACAAACACATGAACAGTGTGTTTGGTGGAGGTCAAGGTTGTGTGTGTGTGTGTGTGTGTGTGTGTGTGTCTACCTCCATAGGGAAAGCCTTGAAGTTGACAGTGTGCTCAGACCCTCTCTGGTTCTCTTTACCCCAGTGGAAACGCACCTCGTGAAGCTCATACTCATGATCGCTGGGCAGTGGACCACCCGTAACCACTGGCAACAGCGGAAAGAAAACCCCATTGCATTGTGGGAAAAGCGTGCAGAGTCAGACGATGAACAGTTGGCTTGTTGTTTTCTAACATTGGTATAAAATGCACAAAAGGACAACAAAAATACTCAAAAAGTGACTCAAAAACACACAAAATGACAGAAAGATACACAAAAACATTACAAAAACTAAAAACAATTACTCCAAAAAACCCCAAAAGACCAAAGAATACACAAAAAGACAACACCAATACACAAAAATAATTCCAAAAACCCCCAAAAATGTCTCATTGGTCACCTGACGTGTTGTTTTCTAACACTGGTATAAAATGCACAAATACACAAAAGGATGACAAAAATGATTCAAAAAAAAGACAACAGAAATATACAAAAATGACCCCAAAACACACAAAATGACAAAGATTACCAAAAACATAAAACATGACTGCAAAAACCCTAAAGAGACAGAAAAATACAAAAAAATGATTTAAAAAAAAACCCAAAAATGTCTGATTTAACACACCTGACTTTGACTTGAGAAGGATGCGAACAGTGTGTCCGTCGTTGACCACTTCACAGTCTCGACACACGACGTAGTTCGGAGACAAACCGACGTCCAGCAGTGACAGGTCGTACTGGGCCTCTCTGGAGTTTAGATTAATGGGGGACTGGTACTCACCGTTGGCTGCTGGGAAATGGAGTCCCCACTCTACACCTAGAGCAGTGACAACACACACACACACACACAAAGCAGGTTCACATCTTTAATATCTGTGTTTCTTAAAGCCAGAATGGACAAATACTGGAGAAAACCGTAGCTCAACTGCACAAATCTAGAACAATCTTTAAAGAACTAAACCAGGGTGTCAGACTGATTGTAGTTCAGGGGCCAAATACAGAACAGTTTATCTGAGGTGGGCCACAGATGAGTAAATGAGTCATTATTGTGTCTCGTTTGCACTTCCACAATTAAATAAATGATAAAATATCTACGGCACCAATAATATCAAAGCAATAATTCCCTTTGATGTCAGATATCAGTCTCTGCAGGATCTTCCTCCAAATCTGGTTCGTTATCTGGATCAATGATCCTGATCATAGTACCGTGATCATTGACATTTTAAAAGTTTGGAATAAATGTACAGTATATCCCAATTAATAACAATACAATTTTTTCAAAAGATCTAAATGAAATATGGAATCTTTATGAAACTCGATGGGGTGATTAAAGATGTAACTATTCATAAAGATTGATCCATTACAAACCGAGATATGAATTTTTGAAATTTGGCCAATGATGAGAAAAAAGGTTTTTTCCATTTTTGAAACAGTTTATTGATCTGGATCCTCTGCAAAATTTAAAATGGAATCTTCCATGGCGTTAAACCAATTTATCATTTGTCAAAATACTTTTGATGTAATTCTGCTAAAAGACAAACAAATGTAGGTACGATCCAAAAAAAGAAAAGGTTGGGAACCACTGCAGTAAACACTGTTTCACTTATTTACATAATGAGATTCTTTAAAATGTGTGTTATCACTTGTTCATTCTGATTATGTTCTATAGATGTTTTTAAATAGTAAATAGTTTTCTAAGGAAAACGTTGTCGTTGGAGAAAGGGGGTACTTGGATTCAGAAATATGAAAAAGGGGGTACTTGGATTCAGAAATATGAGAAAGGGGGTACTTGGATTCAGAAATATGAAAAAAGGGGTACTTGGATTCAGAAATATGAAAAAGGGGGTACTTGGATTCAGAAATATGAAAAAGGGGGTACTTGAGCAACAAAGTTTGAGAAACACTCCACTATAGGAACACTACCAGATGTGTGGGCCCCTGTTTTTCCTGGAAAGTGCAGCTCGGCCCCTTTAACACTCGCCCAGTATTCACTCCTCACTCACATTCTCTCTTTCCTCAGCAACCAAACACTTGACAACAGTTTAGTAAAGACACACACACACACACACACACAGTTTCACCATATAAGTCACATTTGTGTGTGTGTGTGTGTGTGTGTGTACGGTATTTAAAATGTGGTAAATAATCACTGCTTACAGCATCTTGTTGGGTCAGTTTTAGCCAAACTCATGTAAAGGAACCCTGAGGTTAAGTTCCAGTTACTTTGGGCGTAGGACGTGTTTTTTTTTTTAACCAAACCCACAGAGAGGAATCCTTTTAAGCTCCTCATACAAAGTTCTGCTCTGAAACACAAAGTAGTCTTTTGTTTCTCCGTCAAGGTTCAACGGATCGTGTGGCAGCTCAGCAAACTGACTTAGTTGGATTAATATGAAAAGATATATTGTTTCTCACTCTTTCTCCATATGTTTCAATGTTAAGGATGTTTTAAAGTGTTGTTTTTCTATTTAAAATAAATAAATCTGTAGCAAATATACTTATTGCTTGGATAAAAACACAAATATTGACAACAAATACACATAATTATCCCAAAAACACACAAAATACACAAAAATAGCAGAAAAATATACAAAGCTGCAGCAAAAAATACACAAACAGAGAGCAGAAACACACAAAATGATCACAAAAGTAAAAGTAAAAGAAAACTATACAAAAGGACAACATAGATAAACAAACTGACATTAGATAAGCAAAATGACATTTAAAATAAAAAGTACCATACTCATAACACACAACACAACGACAAGAACACACAAAAGGACTGCAAAATACACAAACATATTAGAAAAATATACAAAATGTTAGCAAAAATACACAAACAGACAAAATGATCACCAAACAAAATAAAAGCAATCGCAAAATACACAAAATGACTCCAAAAATCACACAAAAAGGATACACAAAAAATTCTGTTTCCATTTTTACGTAAATAATGTTTAAAACACACAAAAGGACAACATAAATATACAAACTCCAAAAACACAAAATGACAATTAAAATGAAAATTACCGAACTCACAACACAACGTCAATAATACACAAAATGACAACAAAATTATACAAATGACTTGAAAAGTACACAAAATGTCTCCAAAACTACATGCAAAATTACAGAAAAATACACAAAATAAAAAATGAATACACAAAGGGACAACACAACTACAAAAATAATGCAAAATATATAAAACAACAACCACGACAAACAAAAGGACCAAAAACACATAAAAATGACTACAAAATAGACAAACTGTATACAAGATGATCACAAAAAACAGAATAATAAACAAAAATATATACAAAATGACTCCAAAACAAGAAAAAGGATCCACAGTGATAACATTTATAAATGTTATCATATCACTAATTATACTTACACACAGAACATACACGTTCAGTACCAGTGTACGTCCCTCCACGCTCGTCAGGCAGCAGAAATCAGTGCAAAAAATACAAAACAACACAAACAAATCTTTACAAGATCAGATTGTTTTTAACATGTGGAGAACATCTGTGTGAAATGTGGCACTAGTTATGTAATAAATAGTTGTATTGTGTTGTTTTAATGTGACCTCGCTGATGATAATCATGTTTAGTCTAATGGTATCTCCCATTGAATGGTTTAATCCAATAATCTTTACACTTTATACTGAATACACAGCGTTATCGTCCTCCTCACCTCGACTCAGTTACAGCCACGCCCTTTAAAACACACACCACACAAGGATGTGTCATTTTCCTTTGTCATTTTAATTTACATTTGTTTATCATAATTGTTTTTCATATTATATGCATACACATAGTAGGGTTGGGTTTTTTGTTTTGTTTCTGTACAACATTTTAAAGGTCTTGGTCTAAGTCGGACTCTGGATTTTCTGTCTAGATCAGTCAATACCAGCATTAATCAGCCATATTTCCTCTTCATTAATGTGATAATAATAAGGACAAACACAAGTGAACGGTTCCTCATTAATTCATGATGTAATTTGACTTCAAACGTTTAGCATTAGTGTTAGCATTAGCGTTAGCTCGCTGATTGGAAATCTTTTCCAGTGTTTTATGTGTCGACGTTTGCAAAATCTGGGCCATCAGTTCATCTTATTTCCCTGTGAACACTTACATTAGGCCTTATTCACGTCACTAATAAACATTCAAATATTTCAAAATAACTCTGGACATATCAGTGCCTTTGAAATACATACAAGAATCTTTTCACTAGTTAATCAAATTTGTTAAAATATTGCACGTTGTGCTCAGTTGCACACCTTAAATTGTTTTTAATAATCTCATTTGGTCTTCCTTTTCAAATATTATGTTAATATTTCATTTATTCAGACAACTTTTTTCAGGAAATTTGCTTTGAGCTCCTAACCCTAACAGCAGACGCCTCTGGGGAAGACTGACAGTTGACAATCAAAACATGTCAGGAGATCCAAGTGAAATTCCTGAAAAAAGTTGAAAATAATGAAATATTTGTAAATTATTAAAAGAAAAAAAAGAAAAAATGAACTTCCTGGAACGATTAAAATCCAGGTGTGCAACTTTTTTAAAGCCCAACATGCAAAACATCTTAAATGTTGACAAATATGATCAACTAAATTCTTGCAAAATAAAAAGGATTCTTGTATATATTTAAAACCCACTGATGATTCCAGAATGTTTTTGAATAACTGAAAATCAGATGTTTATTTGTCATGTGATTGAGACCTAAAGTAAGTGTTGAACATATTACACCTGGTTTTTGTCCATGAAATGTATTTATTTATTAGTTTTTTATTATTAATTAATAGAAAATGTTCTATTCAACCTTGACGTGGTTTTTTAAATAATATTTCTAAGGTTTTAGTCCCGAGACCCTGAAAAACAGGAACAAGCGAGTCAGAAAATGCATTTTCAAAAAAAAAAAGCCTTAAAGCCTTAGTTTGCACTTCCACATGTAAATAATATATAAAGAACGTAAGACACCGACAACAGCGACAGATATCAGTCCCTACAGGATCTTCACTAACAAATGCATTAGATTTGGGACAATTATTGTGTACTTTAGGGCAATTTTGTGAGAAATTACAGGATTTTGGAAAAAAAATTCAGTTTGAGACTAAAAATATCTGCAGTCATGTGACATTAGCACAGGAAAACTGTGATATATATAATTTTCTCTGTAATTTTGACTTTCTCCCACGGGCCGCATTTTATGCTCTAAAGCATGTGTGTCAAACTCATGGTCCGGGGGCCAAATCCGTCCTTTTAGAGCATTTATTTCAGCCCAGAAGACATGATTTCAATCATTTTTAATGTGAAACTGTTGAAAAAACTCAAAATTCTAACAAAATCCTTCAGTTTTCCTCAAATGATTACATAATATTTTCCTTAATTAAATAAAAACTAGTCGCATTATCTAGGAAATTTAAAGTGAAGATCCTGTTGGGACTGATATCTCTCCCTGTTGTTGGTTTCTCACGTATTTTATATTTAATGTAGACGTGTAAACTACGGCACATTACAATAATGTTGAAATGACTTGTTTTCCTGCGTGACATACAGTATGTGGCCCACAACATACTGCTCCGTATTTGGCCCCCTGAACTAAAATGAGTTTGACGCCCCTGTCTAAAGGGCCGGATTTGGCCCCCGGGCCTTGAGTTTGTCACATGTATTTATACATATATTAACCAAATAAAGTATTTTATTTGATAATATTATAATCTAAAGCAAAGCGTGCTGATTTATCAGACATTAGTGACCACAGAGATGTATCTGACCTTACCTTCCTCGTAGCCCCAGTCCATCTCATCTCTCCTCGTGGCGTTGTTGGGTTCTCCAGTCACGTTGTCGGCCATGGTGCTTGGTGGTTCTTGGCTGAGTTCTCTCTGTATAGTATGGGTGCCTTTCCACTGGTTCCCAGTCAGTCTCACTGGTTTAGTGTTCTCACTAGTAAACAATGTAAAGACTTGAACAACTAAACTAAACTAAACTAAACTAAACTAAACAGCTTCTTTTATTCAGTTTTTCTCTCTTTTCTCCAGATTATCTTCCTTCAGCTTGTGTCTTTCTAGAATCTCAGAGTGATATGTGTGTGTGCAGCACTGTGGCTCTGCTTCTTTTTACTCTGTGTTGCTCCTCCTCCTCTTCCTCCTCTTCCTCCTCTTCCTCCACCTTTCTCTGCTGTTATCTCTCTCCTCACTCGCTTCCTCCCCGTGCCTTTATTTGGTTTTTTTTACTTCTTTGTGTTCTTAATAAAGGTTACTACCTGAGATTCTTCTTCTCCTACACTCATTCTCTACTCCAGACATAGGCAACTGGCGGCCCAGGGGCCACATGCGGCCCTCCGTCTAATTTAATGCAGCCCCCAAAGTAAATGTACAAAATGACAGAAAAATGCACAAAACAAGAGCAAGAATACATAAAAAAATACAAATGATTCAACATTGCAGGAAAATACAGTAAAAGACAAAAGAAAAACACAAAAAAAACACAACAAAATACTACAAAAATGAGCAAAATGACAACAGTAATACTCAAAATTACTCAGAAAAATATACAAAATTACAGAAAATGACAACAAAAGTACACCAAAAGACAAAAAAAACACAAAAAATGACTCTGCAAACCCACAATACTAACAAACAAGCAAAACAACAACAGAAATACACGAAAATTACTCCAAAAAAATACACAAAAGGACAACAGAAATACACAAAAATTACTCCAAAAAAATACACAAAAGGACAACAGAAATACACAATGCGTAACAACAAGCAAGACAACAACAAACATACACAGAATGATTGAAAAATACACAAAAACTAAGATAAAGACTTTTTGTTCTTTCCTGTATTAATGCTCAGATCACTGATTATTCTAAATGTTGATCATGTGATGATCCTCCAGTCAAATAAACACATTTTTGTGGCCCTGCTGTTTGCCTACCTCTGCTCTACTCAAACATGTGTTTCTAGTGTTTTCTACTGTTTTAGATTCTGTGAGTGTGTTTGTTTTGGACTCCAGACATGAAGGTCATGCTGGTGTTTCTACAGGAGAATCCAGCAGTGGAATGGAAAAGTGAACTATTCTTTAACTTTTGACAACTTTAAAAAACTTACATAATTGCTCTGATGGCAACTGGTGGCCTGGGGGCCACATGCAGCCCTCAGTCTGATTTTCTTACTGCACAAAATGATAACGACAACAATGTGAAAAAAGAAACTCATAAAATTCCAGAAAAATACACTAACAAGAAAGAAGAAAAAGCAGAATGATTCCAAAAACACACAAAATTACAGAGAAATATACAAGATGAAAATAAATGCACAAAGGGACAACAAATAACAAAATATAATAATATCTTTTTTTTTATATATTTTACATTATTATTCAATTCAATTCAACTTTATTTATATAGTGCAAATTACAACAAAAGTCATCTCAAAGCGCTTTCAAAATATAAAATTTGCATTAAAAAGGAAAAAACCCAGTTGTCTGATTGTTAAACCCCTTGTGCATATATTTTACATTCTGTGTATTTTTCTGTCATTTAGCGTGTGTTTTTGTAGACATTTTGTGTATTTTTGCTGTTTTGTGTGTTTTTTGAGTAATTTTTTGTATTTTTTCTGTAATTTTGCATTGGAGACATTTTGTGTTTTTTTTTATTATTTGTTGTCCCTTTGTATATTTATTTTATTGTGTATATTTCTCTGTAATTCTGTGTGTTTTTGGAGACATTTTGTGTGTTTTGTTTAATTTTTCTTGTTGGTGTATTTTTCTGCTTTTCTTTCATTTACTGGGTTTTCCGCATTGTTTCAAACCTAAAAGGAACAGATCATTGAGGATCATCACAGACCTCCATTCTTGTGTTTCACTTCCTTAATGAACACCCTCCAGGGGTGCAGATGATAATTGCCCTACATTCTTTATCGGGAACGTGTCTCAGAGCTATTAAACTTTAGACAGGCGCTTAATTTCCATGTTTTAAATCTGGAAAAAGAAACTAGAAGAGCATTTTAATCGTAATAAATATGAGAAATGCTTTAGATTTAGCTGTGGATCTTTTTAATCTTAAATGCATTAAAGATAATTCTGCAAAATGTAATCATCACCAAACTCAACATGGTCTGATTGAGTTTTTTAGTTTTAATTAAAGTGTGAAAATAAAGGAAACAATCGTGTTGCACTGTGTCAGTTCTAATCCAATCATGTTAGTATTTATTTAAAAAAACAAGTAAATAAAAAAATCATCAGCAGAATATTTGCACAATGAAGGAGTGTAAGGCGTGAACAGAGATTAACAACAGTCCTAGATCTACAAGATCTACATGTTGGGATCTACAGTATTTTCTCTATAGTTCCAGGTATTAACCTCATTTATGGAGGTAGCTTTGAATCTGTATTATTCTATCTATTTATTTAGATATATAGCTTTAATATATATATTACCAGAATATAATAGCTCTATCTATCTATCTATCTATCTATCTATCATATCTACCTTCATACTCATACAGGGAGACTTTGCTCGACTTCAAAGCATAATTTTTCCATAAATCCATTAATGTATAAAAAGATGGAGATTATTGCTCTTATAAATCCTAAATGCATCTACATTCTCAATCCCTAAATCCAAACATTAAACTATTTCTCGGAAATGTGACGCTTTGCTTCCCCCTGCTGGACAAAATTAACAACTACAGTGCTACAGAAATGGTTTTATTTATTAATTAATTCAATTTAACTTTATTTGTATAATGCAATTTACAACAAAGTCATCTCAATGCACTTATCAAAATATAAAATTCATAATAAGAAAGAAAAAACCCAACAAGATCCACATGAACAAGCATTTAGTGACAGTGGGAAGAAACAAGTCCCTTTGAACAGGAAGAAATCACTGTTAGAACCAGGTTCAGAGGTGGCAGCCATCTGCGTGGACTGGTTGTGGTTAGTGGATAGAAGGACCAACAGAACAGGATAGAGAGATAGAACATCAGAGTGTCTCAGACTAGTTGAGCCGTGAACCACAGATCAGGAAGTGACATCATCAGCTTCAACACCTGAAACAGAGCAGAGAGAGAAGGACGAGGAGAAGACACTGACTGCAGAAAAACATGATACATTATTATCAAGTCAGCATGTTTTGGTCTTGGGCCTCACTCCCAGTGCCTAGTCAGCACTAATTATAAAGGTGATCAATCTTCCTGTTTATTGATAAGCTAACAGTGACTCTAAGGTCTGTAAATGTGACCGTTTACAGACAAGCCCACGTTCGCTCTGGTGGTTCGGATATGTTATGATTCAGTTTATTTACATTTCTGCTGCTTCTAGGTGCTCAAAAATACTTCATTTTTCCAATTCATTTTTTACATTAAATAACAATATTGTTTGGCAATATTTATTACCTAATTAGAATGATTGTGTTGGAATTCTTCATACATTTATTCAACTTTAATTCACTATTTATATTGGTGCATTAGTAGTACGCTGGAGACGACACTGCAGTCATTTAAAAACATTTTAGATACATGTTACAAGTCCAATAAGTAAACCCTTATATGACATTAATAGTTGAAGACAATGAGGGGCCAATACAGCAATTTTTTAAACTGGAATTGTGTCACAAAATATTTAACATTCCATTAATCAGAACTCAAGCAATATGGGATTTTTTTTTTGGGGCTGATGCTGATAAAAAGCTGATATCAGATGTATCTGCAGATAAACAATATATCGGTCAATAGCAGATGTATTGCCAAACTAAATAAATAAATAATGTTTATTTATGATGATGTTTTTTATATTTCATTTAAAACTTTATTATACACTGAACGTGAACACAAATTATTATATGATGAAGGCAAAGAAGAAAAACAATACTAAATTACAATATAAGGACTGAAAATTCAGAATCTCATGAAAATAAATTAATTGGTAATAGCTATAATCGGACTAATTAATCGGCAGCGCAGATTAATAGGTGGGTTCTAATATAGATTTATTTCTGTAAACCTAGTAAGATGGATGTAATACAATGTGTTAATTGTCTTAATAGAATAGAATAGGGCTAGGCAAAAAATCAATTCATCAAATTTGTAGAAAAAAACGATTTTTATTTTGCAAATTCAAGTTTTTTTAATTTTTTTTAATACTTTTTTTTAATCATTATTCCACCACAGTTTTATTTTAACTTTTTCGCGTTCCGTCCTTGTGGGTTACCGTAGCCCCCTCTTTGTTTACATGTGTTTACCCTTTGAGTAGCTATATGTGTGCCACAGGCATGTTTCATTTTTTATTCGCACTATGCTAAAATGCTAAGAAAAGAGTTTGTTTTTTTGGTTTTTTTTAATTCTAACGTTATATGTTATAGAATATGTAGCTATCTGATTTCTTAATCAGAAAATTTAAGCTACTGTGAAGTTGCTGTTGCACTTTTGCTTAAACCTGAGTTAAAGCTTGAAATTGTTGAATGACAGAACCTCATTTACTTTTTATTTTGGGATTGTTCTATGCATTTTAACTCTTGAGGACAATCACAGCAATAAAGTTGCACTTTTGACAATAAATCTGATATCTGCAGTCATTTTTAAGTGCATTGAAAAAAAAATTGAATCAAAACTAAAATTTTTCTTGAAAAATCTGAGATTTCTTAAAGGCAAAATCGCCCAGCCCTAGAATAAAATAGAATAAAATAGAATAGAATAGAATAGAATAAAATAAAATAGAATGCCTTTATTTAAACCCAGAAGGGAAATGCACGTGTTGCAGCAACACAATTTTATACAATAAAAAGTTCAGACAGTAAGAATTTAAATAAATACCAACCAAGGATAATAGTGGAAAAAGTAATAACTAAGAGACATAAATTAGAAGAAGAAACAACAAAACGCAACAAATGTGCAAATGACAATTGAAGGAATTTGTTTGAGGGTTCGCTAAGGTTGAAAAAGAACAATGGGTTTGAAATCGTTGAAATATCACTTAATTACCGAACTATGTTTTAGGTTTAAACAAAGTTAAAATCAGCAGTGAAAGTTATTTCAGACTTTCCGAGTGTCTCATGAACGCACCACTGTGTAGCGTGGCGAGGGCGGGGCCTGTGACGTCGAGCGGAGGCTCTGCCTGTTTATTGTTCTTTTCCGTGAACACAGACACAGAAAATCGGGCTAATAGGCTGTCAGCTGCTCCCTCACCACGCTCCACGACACTTTTACCAAGGTTGTAACAGTAAAGACAGCTGACCGCATTAAACAAGGGGCCATGGCGTACGCGTACCTCTTCAAATACATCATCATCGGGAGACACTGGTAAGCCGCAACGTAGCGCCTGCTGCCCTGTTAGCACTGTTAGCTTAGCGGTGCATTTCCGCAGTGTTGGATAGTCCAATGACGTGGTAAAAGCAAGGAAGCCAGAGGTGGGATGACAGCTCCCATTACCTCATGTTAAAACACCTGATCGCCCACTATAAACACACCATACTGTCCATGAAATACCCATTGTTGTCACGCCTACACACAGCTCTCATGTAGTGGACTACTGCAGTTGTTGACAGTGGTCAGTCTCCGTCGGGCCTTTTATCCGCTTACGGGTGGCTAACGGCTAACGCCGACTAGCTTCTGTTTAGCTTTAGCTGCACTGGGGAAAATACAGTCACGACAACAAATTAACGTCACATTAGAAGCTCGTACACGTTGCTTATAACTATACTTGTTTTTTTATGTATACTAGTTGCGCATTTTTGTCAACTTCATCAATGTAGTTTTGCTTCCTGTGAGAGAAGAAGGCCAAAAAGCTAACCCTTGTAGTTTACCCTGAAATGGCGTAGAGACGCTCTATTTTGTCGCCAAATCTTATCTTATAATGTAAGTTCATGGATTAATTATTTGTTTTACTGTATTTAGTTGTTCGTATTCACCTGTGGGTAAAACTAGTCATCTGTTACTGTCAGCTGGTTACTGGAATGATGAACCTGCCCAGGTTAGGTTGGAATGAGACAGACAGCAGGTGCACTGACATTATGTTTTACAGAACAGGACAGATAGATAGATAGTATCTCTTATTATTAGTGTTTAAACATCGTGCTGGATTTAGTAACGTTTAAAGCCACATATCAGGGGTTGTAACACCAGTGTTGTCACTGCTGACAGGGTTAATAAACATCCCTGTTTGGACAACTCTCAGGGTAAAGTGTGCAGTGTTTTATAGTGAGAAATATAACAAAACAGTATTCCTAACGTAGGGCTGGGCAATATATCAAGATTTTTGATATATCGAGATTTCTGTTTGGCATGATTTTGGGAAGTTTAATAGCATCCAATTGTGTGTTTATACACTAAAGAATAAAAAAAGTATGCAAACTCGTCTAAAAAAAAAGAAGGAATTTTTGTTAACTTGGATCGATTACATTTTAACATAAGTTATCAAATCTAATTGATTTAAGTTAACATAATTTATGTTAATCAAATGTAATATGTGAACATAACTTCAGTAAACATAAATTATAAGTGATTGAATGTACGGTAATTGATCTAGATAAACATAACTGATAAAGTAATCAAATCTAATAGTAAACATAACTTATAAGGTAATCGAATCTAATCGAGTCCATGTATTGGCCGGCTGATATATGGACTTTTTTCAAGATTGGCCATCGGCCGATTTTTATTTTATCTTATTTTTAATTTATTTAGCACTTAAGAGTAGCAATTAAAATAAAAAAGAAAAGAACATAAAAACATCTAATCGGATGTATGAATATACAACCAAAAAATAAAAGTAATAATAATAATAGCGTGTGCATGGGAGAGGTAGAAGCCAGTAGGCTTACAAACAAAAAGCCGATATTGACTACTTTGTGGTAGTGTGCTTTATTCTGTGGTGATCTGTTTGTCTTTTATACTTGAAGTCATGATGCTTGAACCAGCAATTTGCACTGAAACCACTTTTCAGGTTACTGTTTGATTATATATTTTAAAATATTTTGTGAACGTACTGACTAGATACTTTAAGTTAAGAAAGAAGCTTGAAATAGTTTAAACCGACTACTTGCACATTGTGTATTGTATATTGTTGTTGAGCTTTACTGCTACTTACCCGTCCTGTACTTTTTATTTTACTTAGTTGTGTACAGGTATATTTAAAATTTAATATTGGTGTATTTAATTAAATTTTTATTTATTTATTTATTTTTTGTTAAATTGGTATCTGCATTGACCTTTGCATATCCCATATCACTCGACCTCTAAATGAAAGTAAACGTAACTTATAAGTTCATTGAATTGAATAGTAATAATACTATATTGCCTTTTTTTTTATAGCTTATTTTGAATCAAAATACTTGCTGCTTTCACTACTTCTCAGAACAACATGACAAGCACAGTTAGATGGATTTCTGAGTGCGTCCTACACTCATAGACAAATGTATTAGTTTAGTGCTTTTCATACACAAGGCAATTTAATGTTTTAGTACAATAGAAATCATTTAACAGTTTGGAAATCAATACAACATTAAAATCAGCGGTTAAAATCTTTAAATCGGCAAAAACATGATTAAAGTCTCCCTCTCAGTCATACACAGTGGAGAAGAAAAAGAGTGCCTTTAACTTTTTTTTAACTACATCGCACTTTACACTACAGAACTCACTCACGCATGCTGTCCTTATAGGAAAAAAAGACAATAGTTTGTTAATAAATGTGCCCTGTGTGGCATTTTACATCTGCAAATTTAACACTGAATTGTCTTTCTGGTCAGACTTAGAGTTAAATAATCAAGATTTATATCATATATCGCTATTTTTAGAAAAAATATGGAGGTATGAGTTTTGGTCCATATCGCCCAGCCCTAGTACTGGTTTAACAATAGTGTTTGCATGTTATAGGTTTTATTTCATGTGCTTCTTAACCTGGGTCTGATCTCAGAAACACACTCAGTAAAATCCCAAAGAAAATGTCATGATAATCTAGTTTAAAAGATTAATTGATTATGTTAAATTATGAGTTTCATATACATTGAAATCAAAGTCGTTTAGATCAGCTGCAGCTTACGTCTGTGCGTCCAAATAAAATACACACCTTTGTTTTGAAAAAAGTCATATTTTATCTTTCCAATTAGGAAGAGTTCAGTAAATGCACGAATAAGGTTAAAAAAAGGCACAGTTTTGTTTCCTATTAACAGATATTCAGATTATATTAATGTACTAACTGCATGTTTACTATTGTGTAACAGGTTTGTGTTGTTGTTATCATGTAGTAAGGGTTGGACACCACTAACTCTGCCAAGGTCTCAGCTCTATTACATGATTGTGTACTCTAGAAATAGTTTCCTAGATGAGCCCCACATCTACAGCAACTATGTTATCTTTCCAATAAAGCAGTGAGCATGGATAATCATATATAATTAATTATGATTCAGAGGGATTACCAATCATTTATATGAAGATTTGGAATTTTTGTAATGGTGAATGAACAGCACAGCGTAATGCACACAGTTGTGATCTTAAGAATCGTCCTAAAATAGAAACAGTCCACAAAACATCTTTTACTTTTATAAAAATTTTACTTAATTATGTACTTTTTTTTTTTTTCATTTGTAAAATTCCCGAGCCTCTGTAAGAAAATATTTTCCCGCTGGGATTCTTCTCTCAGTGCTCAGATTTTTCTTAAACAAGTGTCGGATTAATAGAATTTGTTTTTCAGATCTAAGGTTGCAAAGAGGCGAAACATTTCTGAAAAACTTCTACGGGAACTTAAGCTCTGGAATTTTGAAAGACTATTAAAAATATGAAGTTTTCATGGAAATTGGCAGTGGTTTTAAATAACTGTATCATATTCAAACATAGATATTAACAGCCATGCAAAATAATACTGTTAAAAAAAAAGAAACATTTTTCGACTAAGGTTTGCAAAATTTGGGAATTTTCAAAGATGGAAACTTTCCATTGGAATAACAGGAACAAAATTAAGCTTGGCCCTCTGCAGGCATGTTAAATATGTTTTTAGCCTGATATAAAATATCAGCATCTGTTATTTAAAAGGTAATCCCATTTTTAGAATTCAGTTTTTAAGAAATATTAATCATTTTTTTCAGAAAATAATAGTTTTTAACTCCTGTGAGGAAACAAACATAAATACTAATAAATAAAAAACCATAACCAAACAAAAATGTATGTCAAAAATAAAGTAAGATAGAATTAAAAGGTAGATGTGTTATTCTGCCTGCTCCTTTTAATTATTTATGTCAATAAATATTTATGAGAACAGCATTAATATCACCCAATTGTAATTTCCCCTCAGGGATCACTGGTTTATGAATCTGATCAGGTTTATTGATTAAGTTTTGATCAACTTAATTTAAATTAACCTAATTTAACTTATCCTGATGACATCCTTCAGAATGTTAATCATTAAACAAAAATAAATGGACACAAGGATGCATCAGTTATTTCACTATAGGGGCCAGAAATATTTTACAGTATCAGAAGTTATCATTAATTTATGATGTTTCAGACCTCTACAATCGATGTTCTGTTGTTGTGGACGAGACCAACTTATCCACAGATCTCTGGAGCTCTGATGAGATGTTGATCAAACACTCTGAGCAGGTGAAGCTGATTAAAGCTGACTCATGTTTTCATGGAGCGCCGCTGCGTTACATGACAGAGTGTCACAGGCACAGCAAAGTTAAGCGGGCACTGATCGGCTCTGATTTTAGTAGTTAGTGATGATTTGTGTAGTTTTTTTGGCAGTTTAGACTATGTTTGGGGGTGTTTAGGTGGAGATTATGCAGCCAGGATGGGAGGGGAGCGGGCGAGTCACCTAATGAGCGCTCTCCAGAAAGACTTCCTTATCCTCATTGGTGACGGCGTTTCATGTCGATTCTGTCCATTCCTGCGTTCAACAGTAGATCCGTTTTTCATTGGATGATTCTGTGATCCCTTTCACGATTCCGTTAACGTGGATTTTATAGGGCCCTAAATAATAATGTATGGTTGTCACAAAATCCACGGCACACCGTTTGGGAACCGCTGTTATAGACGCACTTCCCATGTTACATGTTTATGTAGCAACTTATTTATGGGAGACTTACTGTAAATTGCTACATTGTGTTTTACTTTGATAGCATATTTATTGTTGACATTATGTGACCCATCAGTAACAAACATTTTGTGGCTTTGTAGTAAAAAGAAAACAACTTTCACTAATAGAAAATAAGTAATAATTTTCTTGAGGGAAATTAAAGTATTCACGCTACACAGATGCCAAAAGTCAGTTTAGTAAAAACAATTAAAAAGTACATTACATAAAATTAAAAGATTACATCTTTTAAAATGTAAACACTTTTTTTATTAATTTCTCTGATGTTTTACTTGAGATGTAAAAGCTTCTGTTTTTTAGGCTTGTCAATGTTTTTGTTTTTGTTTTAAAACTAAAGGAAACCTGAAACTCCTGACTTTTTATTAGATTGTGGCCAATATTATCAATGTATTCTCTCTGACTTTTACTTTGAAAAATCCTTCAGCGGATCAGATTAATACCTTAATGAGCCTGATTCAATGGTTTACACATTTCAATGGTCCCCCACCCACCCCCTTAAAAATGCAGGTAATGAAGGTAATTTGGAAATTGGAAAATTTAAATCTCATGTTTTAGATATGACAGTTTCAGACAAATTCCACTGCTAAAATAAAAATATTAGTTTCACACTTTTTGCCCCAAAACAGTTGTAAGTTATCATCAGTTTTATATCAGTTTTTAATACAATATATTGCATTTTTTAATGATGTCGCTCTTATTATTTACCTTATGTTCCAGTACCTGTTGCTCTGTTGTAGAACCGTCTTTCTTTTACCTACAATGACTCATGGACCACAGTCAGTGGTTAGTGGCTCTACAGAGGGGCGTGTCTGTGTCTGTCTGCCGTTATGCATCAAAGCAAATAATTGTACAGCCATGTGTTACAGAACGTGTGTGTGCGTGCGTACACCTGAGGCTTTTTGCAGAAAGCTCTATGTAAAGTCGAGTGCTTCACCACCTGCTCCACACGTTTCCTTCTCATCTGCACTCAAGCAATCATTTTCAATTAATATTTAGTGTTAGAGAGTCGTCTAGCAGGACTTGTTGCTTAGCAATTTAATTTCAATGCTATTTGCTTAGTGACAAAAGCAACACAGTCTTTTCCTCACAGTTAAAATGGGAAAAGGGAATTATAAGCTTCCACTTAGAACAGATGTGGAATTGGCGGCCTGGGGGCCTTGACGCTACGTGCAGCAAAAATACACAAAATGTTTCCAAATAACACACAGAATTACAGACAAATACAGAAAATTACTCAGAAGGCACCAAACATCAAAATATACAGAATGAGAGAAAATTATTCAAAACAACAACAAAAATATGTTATGTGACCCCCAAAAACACACCACAAAACAATGAAAATACACAAAAGAAAATAAATGACAGAAAAACACACAAAACACAATCAATGACAATACAGAAAAACTAAAGAAATAACATGAAAACACAAAATAACAGCAGAAACACACAAACCTTTTATTTGTTTTCGTGTTAATGCCTAATGTTCAGATTGGTCATTTTTCTAAATGCTGACATGAATATTGATAATGTGGCCCCCAGATCAGATGCAATCACATTTTTGTGGCCCCGCTGTGATAAAAGTTGCCCATGTCTGACTTAAAAGATTCTAATTGTAGATGTAAGAACTGCTATGCTGTGTAATAGTTTGATGTTGTGTCTAAAGTTGGTTAAATTGTAATTACTTTTGCATTGATAGTGGAAGGTTTTCTTCCTATCTGTAGCGTCCAGGCAAAGGTCATTCCGCTCTTGTCTTTTCTTCCTCGTTCCATCTTTTCGTCTCATCCAGCTGTTCTGTATTCATTCAGGCTGGTCCAGTTAAAGGTTAAGGGATGCTACGGCCTTTAATCAGGATACATGCTCCACAGGTCACCAGTCCAATACTGGGATAACAAACAGGGACAGGCAATCACAGCTGCATTCTAGCTAATGACAACTGATAAGGGTTCATGTTGATTAAGGACCTCAGCTTGCCCAAAATAAGTAACTATTGAGCAACAAGAAAATGTAATGCTATCTAATCCGTGTATCATTCGTTCATTCGTTTTTCATTGTGTAACAAAAACATGAAAAACAAAAAAAAAACACTCATTATTTGACATTGTTTACAAAACCAAAATGAAAAAACAAAAAAACGCCTTGTTTTCAAATCCAAGCTCTTTTACTTTGGTACAGAAAACGAAAAACAGAAAAACAAACATCTTTATTAATTTTCTCCATTACCGATTTGCCAAAGTACGTGACCCGGAAGTGTACTCTCATCCGACGCTAACGGCTATGCTAACGGCAGTTCGGCATGGACAAGATCGCTGCTTCCAGCTGTGCATCCAAAACGTGTCCTTTTTGCTTTAGCAGGTGTTGGAAACAGAACCTCCTCACGGACATTTAGGAGGATTTTGAGACTCCTAAGTGTTGCAAAGCTAAAGATATCACAGAATGTGTAACGCTTCACTCCGGGTCACGTACTTTGCAAATCGGTTATGGAGAAAACAAATAAAGGTGTTCGTTTTCAGTTTTTCCATTTTCTGTACCGAAGCAAAAGAGCTTGAATTTGAAAAACAAGGCGTTTTCCGTTTTTTTTCATTTTGGTTTTGTAAACAAATGTCAAATAATGAGTGTTTTTTTTTTGTTTTTCATGTTTTTGTTATGATACAGTTAATGAATCATTTCAGAAGAACTGTCGTTTGCCGGAGCCATTACAGTCACGTGCACGCATAGAGCCAATCACTGCACACCGTAGTCACGTGTGTGCACCACAGTAGCCATGTGCACGCGCAGACCGCGGGCACAGAGGAACTAAAAGGGCCAATGTAATGTTGGGTGGAGAGATAGATACTAAAGTAAAATAAAACAAAAACCTAAACAATATTTATACAAAAGTACACAAAAGGACAATAGAATGCACACAAAAAACATACAAAATGACTCGAGAAACACAAAAAATGACATCAAAAACCAACAAAGTAACTGTTAATATACACAAAAAGGCTACAAAAACACACAAAATGACTCCAAAAAAACATACATTACAGAAAAATACACCAAACGATAACAAATAGTATGAAAATAAGTCAAAAAAACACAAATCTAAATATTTATACAAAAAATACACAAAATGACTCCAGAATCACACTAAATTGGCAACAAAAAACAATTAAAAAAAATAAATAATAATTGTACAAAAAGACAACAGAAAGATACAAAAATACACATAATGACTCCAAAAAACATACATTACAGAAAAATACACCAAATGACAAAAATACAAAAATGAGTAAAAAAAAAAAACAAACATCATGTGCATGTCCCCATAGAATTAAACCAGGGAAATCTCACACGCTATATTTTACTTTACACCCACAAATATACCCTGTTATAACACTACAGAGTATGTACACCTCTTTGGGACATCCAACCTTCAAACGCATACTCATTTGCCATAATTGACAACTCTACTTAAAGCAGAACTAAGTAACTTGCGCTTAGTGCTTCCCCCTAAAAATCCTTTTTGGTTATGTCACTGTCGTAAAAACATCACACACTGTGTGATTGTTGCTGGGCTGTCACTGCATGGAGTTGCTCTGTTCCTCAGACAAGGTTCTCTCTGCCATTTTTGGTGCTGGCTCTGCCATGATATAAGTTTGAGAAAAGTGACAACCGTGTGCAGCCACGGGGCTGGTCATAATTCAATTCAACTTTATTTGTGTAGTGCAATTTACAACAAAGTCATCTCAATGCGCTTATCAAGCTAAGCTAACAGCAACTCCAAGGTCTATAAATGTGACCGTTCACAGACGAGGCCCATGTCTAGTGGTTAGGTTATGTTATGATTCAGTCCTGTTTATGCGGACTGTAAATCATAACCAGCTACATCAGAATTTGAATCTCTTCCCATTAATATGAATTTAACAGCGACTCCAAGGACTGTAAAATGCGACCGTTTACGGCCGAGACCATGTCCGCTCTAGCGGTTAACTTAATGCCTATTATACGGTACACCCTTCAGCATATAAGTAGGTTTTGAGTTTCGCCTTAAAGGTGGAGAGCCTCCCGTTCTGAGACTGGAAGCTGGTTCCAAAGGCGAGGGGCCTGATAGCAGAAACATCTTCCTCCTATTCTACTTCTAGACACGTTAGGACGATAGGGCACTAATAGGTCTCTAAGATAAACAGGAGCTTGATCATGCAGAGCTTTGTATGCTAACAGGAGGATTTTACACTGTATTCTAGATTTGACAGGAATATGAACTTCTACCATGTTTGAGAAGAGCCACTTTCTTTCCAATTTTTGCGATGCCAGTTTTAATAAACGTAATTCAGAATTATACCAGGGACATATCGTCTTTTTTTAAATGGAGCAACAGCATCCAGAGCTGTGTGCAGTGACAACATTGCACTGTTGACAAGATAATCTATTTTCTCTGTCGTTAGACATTGATAGCTACTCTCTGTTGCAATATCATATGGATCAGAGATAAGCAATGATGGAACTTAATCTTTAAATCTAGCTACAGATTTTTTAAGGCAGTGATCTACTATGGTGTACTCTTCTCTCAGAATTCAAGCAGGCTGATATTTTGAATTAAAAGGATAACAGGAAGTGATCTGAAAGAATAGGATTTTGAGGATATATTGCCAGGTGGTCAATATCTAAACCATATGATAGAACAAGGTCCAGGGCATGATTAAGATAATGAGTTGGTTTTTTACATTTTGTGTAAAGCCGATTGAATCTAATAGTGAGGTAAATAATTTATTTAGGCTGTCTTCATCAACATGAATGTTAAAGTCACTAACTATGATAGCTTTCAGTGCTCAGCACCAGATCAGTGAGAAAGTCAGAGAATTCAGCGAGAAACTCTGAATATGGACCAGGAGGACGGTAAACTATAACCAGTAAAGTGGGTTTTTCTATCTTGTTTTTGGGATAACAAATTTCAAGTGAGGCTTTTGAATGAATTTTGGTTAAGTGTGGTTTTGAGGTCACTGATAAGCTTGAGTGAAAAACTGCTGCCACTCCTCCTCCCTGACCACTCTCACTGGGAATATGGTGATTACCATAATTGGCAGGGCTGGCTTCATTAAGAGCAATAAAATCTTTTTTTGAGCCAAGTCTCCGTGAGGCATAATACACCTAATTGATGGTCAGTTATCAGATCACTCACTAAGACGGATTTAGACGTTCTTTTTACTTAACAGTGGTTTTGGTCTTAGAACACTGACCTTAACTGAGGAAAGTCATGCCTGCAGTTCTTTAGATGTTGTTGTGGGGTCTTTTGTCACCTCTTGGATGAGTTGTCACTGCGTTCTCGGGGTAATTATGGTCCACACTTTTTCACACAGTTTTTTTAACATGTTAAAAAGGGAGCAAACACTTTTTCACACCACTGTATGCATGTTTATATATAACATGTTTTTTTGTGCTGCACCTGGTTCATTTTCACATGTGGCCCAAGGTCTTATTTTGTGCGGCCTACAAAATTGCTCCCAAAACACACAATGTTACAGAAAAAATACACAAAAGAACAATTATTCTCTCTTTCTGTTTCCATTTTGAAGTTGTAAACTAAGTGTCTTTGAGTATTTTAAAAAGCATTAAATAAATTAAAGATATTATTATTATTGCAAATACAAATATGACAACAAAAATAGACTAAATAACACCAAAAGCACACAGGACGACTACAAAAATAACAAATGACAACAAAAAAAATACAAAAAATGACTATTCAACACAAAACAACAAATACACAAAATAACTCCAAAAACACACAAAATTAGGACAAAAACACAAACAATTACACCAAGAACACACAGGAGGACTACAAAAAATATCAGAAACATATAACAAACGACGACAAAAAATAGAAATAGATGACTAATCATACACAAAACCACAGAAATGCACAAAATTACACAGGAAAAAGAGAAAATTATACAAAATGAGAACAGAAAAACCAAAACAACAATGAAAACAAAGAATATAAACAAAAGATATGTAGAAAAATGAAAGCAAAATGTACACAATCATAACAAAACCTTTTGTTGTTTACTGTCTTGCTGCTCAGAATGGTCATTATTCTAAATGCTGACATGAATGTTGATATTGTGGCCCTTGGATCAGATACCATCACATTTTTTTGGCCCTCACTGTGATAAACGTTGCACATTTCTGCTGTATAATATTTCTTCTGTTTTGAATTTTTTTAATGAATATCTGCAGCCACAATTTCTACAGATCTCGTTGTCACGATATAAGTCTAATAGGGAAGTTATATCTACAGGTTATGTAAGTTGTAACTTTTAGCTGAGCTCTAAGTTGGAATGTGCTTTGATCATGTGACCAGCTTTAACTGTTGCTGTAAACTTTGTGCTTCATTGAAAATGTGTTGTCCTGAAAAAAAATCTACCTGTATTTAAATTGCAGATTTCAGTGAAGTATAGACAGTAAACGAGCACTGTTGTTAATTTTGACATCAGGTTATAATTTAGTTTAAGTCTTTGTGATATTTAAGTCATCAAAGTGCATTTTAGTTTTGTTTTAATGGACTAAACTCTCAATTAATTTGGTCGACTTAATACTATCGAGAATTTATCTGACCAAAACTATTATTTACTGGATATTGGTAATGTATGTGGTAACTTCCCACACAGGAAGTACTTCTGATTACTAGCTCATTTAACCAAATTTAAATACTTTTTTAGAAAACATTAATTCAGATGGATTTTAGTCTCCAAGAGCATTTATATTTTGCATTTTTTTATTTATTTTGTCAAAAATGTCATGCTTTTTGTTTTTATTCATAGCCAGTTGTCCTTTATTTGTATTTGTAGTTATTTTTGTCAAGTAAAAAATGTCAGACAGTCATTGACCCACCCTACTAGGATTTACATATTTATTTTCATTAGTCATGGTTAAAAAAATAGTGTTTTTTTTTTTGTGTAAATTTATTTTACGAGTCATTATTTGAGTATTTGCTTCCATATTGAGTGATTCTGTAAATACTGTACATAATCTGTTTAGCTAATCCACAGACGCTGACTGAGAAAATAGCCTTTTGTGATTTTATAGACTTGGAGTGAAGAAAACACTGGTAGAAACTACAGCAGGGTACTACTTCCTGTCTGAAGCATTTTCCGGTTACAAACTTCCTGTGTCTAATGTCAGACTGTCAGCAGGAAAGTGTCTCTCTGGCCTGTTAAACATCTGAAATGTTAATATGTAATCAACGTTTATTCTAACCACTATACAGATGCACTGGACACTTTATCTATTGATTTAAATCAAACTAGACTGGATGATTTGTTGCCATGACAACCAGCCTGAAACTGGATCTTTATTTTTTTTTGTTTTTTTGTTGTGACCTTCATCTCTCTTTCTCCTGATGCATCAGAAACGCTTAATGCTGTACAGTAGACATGAGCAAATGGTGGTCTGTTGGCCAGATCTGGGCTCTTGGTCTAATTTTGTTTGGCCCCCAAAGAAAAATGCAGGAAAGGACGACCAAAATACACAAAATTAATCTACAAACGCACACAATCAATGATGATGAAATACCTGAAGAATAACAAAACTATACAAAACCACAAAAAGTGATCAAATAATTTACAAAATAACAAAACTTGACAAAATGAATCTAAAATACACAGAAAAAATACTAAAACACAATGTGAAGGAGTAATGCACAAACTGATGACAAAATGACAACAAAAATACGTAAAATTATTCCAAAAACACACGACGATGATAAAATACACAAAAATAACAGAAAGTGCAAAGAACCACAACAAAACACTAATTATTCCAAAAATACACAAAACAAAAACACAAAATGATAAAATAATTTACAAAATGACAGCAAAATTAATCAAAAAATACACAAAAAAAACCCCATACAGAGAATAATACACAAAACAATGACAAAATAATAACAAAAATACACACAACTCTTTGTTCACTCCTGTGTTAATGCTCAGAATGGTCATTATTCTAAATGCTGACATGAATGATGATAACGTGAGTCGTTGTGGTCTCCTGCTGTGATATAGTGGCCCCTCCCTGGTCCCTGGTGTAGAGTTTCTTGTGTTAGAGTTTCACATAGATCTGTTGATCTGTGCTGATGTTTGCTAAACTATAGTCATTTAATAATTCCACCTGTCTGTCACTAATCCAGTTCGTTTGCTCACGTTTTGTTTTCTATCTGTCTCCTGTGTAATATTACCTCTGCATTATTGAGCGTGCCATTGGCAGGTGTATTTCACTGCTCTCTATTATTCACGATTAATGACACTTCATTTTCACTGATTGGCACTTTAAAAAATCCTGCTTGTATTTCTATTTTCTTTGCATGATGACTCGAGATGTCGCCTTTAAGGCCTCTTCCTATAGAAAATCCCTTCATTCCTCCTCCTCCTCCTCATCAGACATCTCGTCACACAGTCCTTGCCTAGCAACGCCACTGCCTAGCGATGGTGACCCTTGGAAACCACGGAGGCGGAAGGAAGACCTTAGCCTAATCTGTCACCTCCTCCACTCACTGCTACTGTTTTTCATCTCCACCGCATCTGCTTTTGTTCTCCTCCCTCCCTCATACAACCCCCCCCACTCCTCCTCCTCTGTGCATTGATTTAAAAAAAAAACATAGGCACATAAAGATACTTAAATAAATAACCGTTTCTTCCACCACAAACTACCATAATAACACTTATTTATATGTGCGTGATCCCACAAAATGATTAGAAATTAATGCTCATGAGCCAAAAATGACGCACATTTAAACCTCCATTCTAATACAGATGTTAAAGACTCTACACTACACCACATGTGTCAAACTCAAGGCCCGGGGCCAAATCCGCCCTTTGGAGCATCCAATTTGGCCCCCAGAAGAAAGAAAAAACGTCAATCATTGTGTAAATGAAACTCTACAATATTTACAGGGGCAGTTTTATTATTTTTTATTATTGTATTTATTATTATTTTATATTTGAACTATTTGCTCATCAGGGGCAGTTTTATATTATTAATATATTTTTACTGTTATATTTATTATTTTTTATATTTGCACAATTTTTCAAATCAAATATTTTTGAGTTTTAGTAAAACATTCCAGATTTAAGAACAGAGGAGGTGGTAATCGTGTATAAAATACAGGCTTGTTTAGTGATTCTCATATAAATTTAAATGGTTTAATGTGTTTACAGTTACATTATAGATCATGTGTGTCAAACTCAAGGCCCAGGGGCCAAATGCGGCCATTTGAGTCATCCATTTTGGCCCACAGGAGAAAGCAAAAATGACAGAAAAAAGGCATAAATCATTGTGTAAATGAAACTCAACATAATTTGCGGGGGGAGTTTATTATCTTATTATATTTATTATTTTTATAGTTTGCACACTCAGTTTTCCCAGTGCTAATACTCTTACAATATCCTTTTATTTTCCCTCACATTTTTGCATAATATTTCCCTTAATTAACTAGAAATTAGTCACAAAATCAAGGAACTTATGAGGACGTCATTGGACTAATATCTGTCACTTATTACTTAGATATTGTCTGTTTCTTACATATTTGTATATTATGTGTTCCTAGAAGTGCAAACTAAGGCACAATAATGTTGAAATGACTTGTTTTCCGGCATAAAACGCTTTTCACACAATTGCAAAGCATCAAAAACAATGCACTTGGTGGTTTTTTTATGCTGATCTGGTATAAATGCATTTAATGTGATTTTAGAAGTGAAGTCATGTTTAGAGTTTCATTAGCAGATTCATTTGTGCCCTTTTGGAAAATGGTGGCATCACACATTGGAAGCAGCCAGCTGGTCTGTTAACTCACTAACAGTTTGTAAAGTGGGAACATCAGATGAGCTCAGCTGCTTAAATCATCCTCGAGCCTCCTGCTATGTTCATAATCATGAGAAAGCCTGTAGTAATAGACATTTCTGACTAATATGCTAAACAATCTCTTAAAAAAAGTCAGCATTTTATGGGAGTTTCTAACCTGTAAACAACAAAACATGTTTGCATTGATAATCACGTCTTTGTATGTATAAAAAAAACCCTGAAATCTTGTTTGCATTTTGTTGTGTTTCAGGTGTAGGAAAGTCATGTCTCTTACTACAGTTCACAGACAAGAGGTTTCAGCCTGTTCATGACCTCACCATCGGTAAGAAATTCATGTTGTCATCATTAGAACTGGAACTGTTGTGATGCAGCCGCTGTCATGTTTTCCCCCTTTATTTTTTTATTTTAATTATTAATGTATTTATATATTATATATATTTTCTGTATATTTACTTTTATTTATTTATTTATTATTAATGTTTTATTTATTTATTTATTCATTTTTTCTAATGATCGCAAACTACTACACTTATTACTTATTTCATTGTTTTACTCCCTTGTTTTTATTTATTTCTGTATATATATTTTTCCTTTTAGTTATTATTGATGTTTATTGTTTATTTATTCAACTGTTTTGCTTTTTCTATTAATAGCAAACTACTGCAATTATTACTCATTTATTGTTCATTCCTTATTTTTCTTATTTCTATTATTAATAATATTTCTGTATATATATATATATATATATATAATTTTCCTTTTATTATTTATTCATTCATCATTTTCTATTAATAACAAACTACCACTATTATTACTTATTACTTGTTTTATTTTTCTTTCTTTTTTCCCTTATTTCTCCTATCACACACACACACACACACACACGCATGCGCACAAAAACACCCAACATACTGTGTATTGTAATGTGTAGAATTTGTAAATATTGTTCACAGTGACCTCAGTGTAATTCCAGCAAGTTCATTTTGTCTTCATTTTTGAAATATTATCTTATGATTTCATTTATTCAGACAAACTTTAACAAGTTTACTTTGATCTCCTGCCATGTTCGACTGCCAACTGTCAGTGTTCCTCAAAGGCATCTGCTGATTGCCAGAAACTAGAAGTACACATCAAAGCGATCAGCAGACGCCTCTGAGGAAGACTGAAGCGAAGTCAATAAATACGAATCATGACAAATAGAAAGAAGAATCGGTGTGAAAAACTGTATTGTTTATTTTAACATAAGCAGAGATTAGATAATGTTTTTCTCTGTCTATATTGGGATAATATTTTTCTTTACTGTTCAGAATTTTTTTCATATTTAATGTATCAGAATCAGAACATAATCGTGTAACCTGTGATTGTATTTCCAGGTGTGGAGTTTGGAGCACGGATGATCACTATAGATGGCAAACAAATCAAATTGCAGATCTGGGATAACGGTTAATACACCTTTTTCTTTATGTGCTTCATCCGTGTACCTTTCATTCTTTGGTTATTTCATTTCAAAACCAAATTAAGAAATAGAACTTTTTATTCATTTTAAACTTAATTTGTGTGTCGACGTTTTGTTAGAGTTATTGATGCTGCAAATCCGAATCTGTGACTATCTGCCACCTTTACTGAGCAGTGTTACGGTCCAAATAGTATCCAGATAAACTGGTGACTGGGCGGAGTTTTGCTCCCGGTCCGGACATAAAAAGAAGCAACGCATAAGTCACATTACTGGTGAATTGAAATGAAATCAAAACCAAAAAATGGATGATACTTAAAACATGCTCATCATACAGTATGTGGATCCAGAGGTAGTGTAATGATTCTACTGGTGCTCCTTGTTTCTTGTGATCAACTTCCGTCTGTGTTGACAGCTGCCGTTAGTTGCTCACGGTTTTATGGTATTATCATTTGCAAAATAAATATATTTACTGCCCTTAAAAAAGCTGTAGATGTTTTTGCAAAATTGTCAAATGGTAGAAGTTTTAACATCTATTGATCCTCACACCAGCTTCACAGTTGACCAGTCAGTCACCAGTTTATCTGGATACTATTTGGACCATAACACCATAAAAGAAAAAATAAATGTGAGCAGCTTTTTCCGAGCTAAAACATCCACAGACCTGAATGAAAACATGAGCAGGACCAGAAAACTGATTATAACACTGAAATGCTTAACAGTCCTATTGTGTGAGGAGACCTGGTCCAGGACCTGGGGAGGAAAACCAGGTGTAGTGGACTTCAGTTCTCACTGTATGTCCCCGTAAAATATCCCAAATAACACCACAAACAGAACAAGTTAAAAAAAACAACAACAAAAAAAAACACTTCTTTTCTGATTTTGGTTTTTTCTGTATTTTTGTTTTTGGTTTTAAATCAGTAGTAAACAAAATAACCACGTTTAGTTGTTTATTTTGATTTGTCTTTTTAAACGGAATAACCAAAAAACGAAGGGTACATGGATTGTGCTTGTTTTTTTGTTTTTGTTTTTTATTTATATATATATCTATTTTTTTTACATACATTACATATATATTTTACAACAGTATCTCTGTGTTCTCTAACTTTTCAACTCACTATTTGGTCAAAAATACTGTACATTGAGTTTTTATTGAAACCACACAATCTAATTTGAAGATCAAATTCAATTAAAAATTAATTAAAAACAATAATATGGCCTGCAATGTCTTGCTTTATTATATAAGGATGATTTAGATAATTCTAAAACTATAAAGCATGATGAAGTTTGGATTGTTCCACTGACCTCTGTGTTTACAACGTTCTTCAAATCTGGTGTTTTGCTGTTTGCAGCAGCTGCTTTCATACTGAGAAACGGCTTCTTGCAGAGCTTTCAGAAATGTATTTAGAGCTCAGAGACGACACTTGATCACTGGAATTCGCTGCAGCGTGTAATTTTGGAGGGAACTGTGCGTCCCATGGTTGTGTGTGATGCACTCTGAGTGATTTTCTCATCAGATGAATGTCAGAAAAGCTTAAAAGCAGAACCACAGGACTGACAGCCTCATATTTAGATAATACAAGTAAAAATTCAGTGTCTGCCTTCTTTAGTCTTTTATGAATTAGTTTTGAACACTAAGATAAAACAGAGAAAAATGATTCTTCAGCCTACGTCGTACTTGGATTTGATCGACCATTGTGTCACATTTTGCTCTTTATATAATAACACAAACCTAAACAGTAACTAAACACCAAGGTTGTTACTGACATGCATCTAGGCTGGAAATACATTTTTTTTTTTTTAAAAAAAAAAAAAAAAGCCGTAATTATGGCCGTGGCTCCTGAAGCAGTTAAGACACACCCACACCCATAGAAATCTATGCTAAGCTAACTAGCTACTCTATGCTCACTATACCTCTCTGTTCACAATTCTGTCAATCCAAACCTACTCGCCTCAGATTATGGAGTCCACAGGTGCTAGTTTTTATAAAAGGGGGGCGGAACTAACAGTGCTGTTCGGTAATGTTGCTTTCGATTGCACTCAGAACCCGGAAAGGTCTGAGTCGTCAATTTCAACCTCTGAGCTAAATGCGTTTCATTCGGTAAGCTCAGAAAACATGACCGGTCGGCTGATGTTTGTTTTTATGTTTTTTCGAGGTCGTAGGTTGTTTCTCGCTCTTTGCACGCTGGAGGCTAGATCCATTCCGCACACATCTACCATCTACAAACAGATGTCATTTCTACATGTTACTAATATGTGAGTGCATAGCCCTCAGCGCTCGCGCTCTGGACGGATCCTTCATTTCCCCGCCTCACACCCCTCTCGCTCCAGAGCTAAAAACATGTCGAATCGGCTGCCCGATTGGAACAAACAACAACAAAAGACACAAAATGACACCAAAAACCCACACACTAAGAGAGAATAATGCTTACTATTACCAGCAACACACAAAATGACAACAAAGACACTAAATGAGAGAAAAACACACAGGATTTCTGCAAAATACACAAAAATACCTGAGAAACACAAAGACACACACACTAAGAGAAAAAGAATTTAAATAATACCAACAATGCACAAAAAACGTAACCAAGAACACACAAAATAAGAGAAAAATATACTGAATAATAAAAAGAACAGACAAACATGTCACCAAAAATACACAAAATGATAAAAGAAATGATCTTGATTAGAACATGAACTAAAAATACACGGCTCAGTAAATGATGAAAAATATTGAAATAAATCTATTCAGGAAGTACTAAATACTGTTTCATTTCACATTTATAAAATAAGATTCCTTAAAATGTGTGTTTTCACTCATTAATTCCATCATTATGATCTAAAATATTGTAGTCGGACATAAAGGGGGGTACTTGGATTCAAAAGTAAGAGAAAGGGGGTCCTTTGAGTAGAGGTTTTAGAACCACTGTTCTATAGGACTGAGTAAACAGTTCAGGATTTGTCCAGCAGGTGGAGCCAGAGTTCTATTAAATAAACCCAAAAGGCCCAGATTCTGTTAATTTACCAGATGTTGTTGTCGTTACTCTCAGCATCGTTCCCTGTGTCCATCCCTCGTCTGATTGGATAAAAAGCTCCTATAACTGGTTAAAGCTCAACTATGGCCCATCAGCAGGAGGACAAAGTGTGTGTGTGTGTGTGTGTGTGTGTGTGCGTGTGCGTGTGCGTGTGCGTGCGCGTGTGTGTGTGTGGCCCGTGGGCCAGATGGCAGGCAGACACGGTGTTCCCTCCCTCACCCTTATTTATCATTTATTCACTAATAGCATTAGCGTTAGCTTGGTTGACCGCTCCCTCTCTGCACACACCGCTCTGACTGCTTTTGTGCTCAGGTTGAACCTGTTGTTCAGTTCGTTGATGATCGGACATAAAAATATTATGAAACGGACTCGCGTTGGCTACCGTAACTAATCAGTGATATGACTCAGCAGCCAGGAGCCATCAGCCCTGGTTCCTGGTTCCTGGTTCCTGGGCTGGTGGTGACTAACTGACAGGCTGTTGCTCGGAGTTGCCGAGTGATTCACGCGTTGCTGTGTCTGACTCGCTGTCTGCTTTCTCAGATGAGGTCAGAGAAGTGCCGAGCTCGCAGCTGCAAGGATAAAGTAGCTTTTTGTTTTCTACTGCAGGCCCAGACGAACACAGACAACATTGTTACTGTACATTGAACAGAGACCATTCGGGGGGTGAATAGACGACGCAGGAAGGGGAAGAAGGGGAAAAACCTGCAATAGAAAGATGATTTTTATAGAGAAAGAATGAAGTGAGTGATGGAAGAAAGACACATTAAAGGTGCAACAATGAGGTGGTCATCAGGTGGATATCATAAAGAACCAAAATGATGTGACAAAGTTTGTAACTCTGCACGAAAGTGAGCTGTTCTGTAGAAACTGGACAGTTTAGACACACAAGCTGGGAAAAAAGAAGAAGAATTGTTTGTTAAACAAAGGAGAGAGAAAGACAGGAGTCATTTGTATCTGGTTACAGACTCTGCTCTGTCCTCGGGTTTTTATCAGCTGACCAAAACTCAGAGCTAGACTCACAGAAGCAGGAGTGAAACACTGAGATGAAGACAAACAGGAGAGGGTCGAGTGGGCGGGGCTGGGGGCTCTGAGGCCAGGCCTGTAGCATACTGGACTTTTTAATCATTGATAATTTCTCTATAATAATAATAATAACTAGGGTAGACCTGTATTCACAAGGACAAATACATATTTGGCAATTAAAAATTGGCAAAAATTACAACTTGTATCTGGATTTGTCGACAAGTTTGTTCTTTTTAGAAATGAAAATAAAAGTAATAATACAGGAAAAACAGAAGACTGACCTTGACCTTAAATATGAGATTGAGAGAAGGTCAAGGTCACACATTGAAAGGAGATGTTGTTCAATCTCAATTCGTGGTCAAGTTATAGGGAAAAAAGTGTTGGTTTTTTTTGTGACATCATGAACTTTGACCCCTACCAATCTTTTTACTGATAGGTTGTACAACTTTGATCCAATAAAATAAAATACTCCACTTGAGATTAACTTCTCATAAATGTAAGCATCAAACTTGTACGATAAATATTTGTAGAGATATGGAAATGTTTGATTTTTGACACTTGAGGCGACCTTGACCTTGACATTTTGGCTCCAAAGGTCGACTGCACATTCTTGACATTGTCCCTATGATATGACATATGTGTCATTAGTGCTGCATTAATAGATTAGGAGGAGTTCCAGGACAAAAGAACTCCTACGATGACAATATATTTGGCACTTCTCAATTGCCAAATACAATAATATCTGATTGTGTCTCTACAGGCTGGTCAGGAGTCGTTCCGGTCCATCACCAGATCTTACTACAGAGGAGCAGCAGGTGCACTGCTAGTCTATGACATCACAAGGTAACAGAGCTGATCACGTGTCAGAGGAAGGGGGTGTAGACTCAAGACTCACTCAGACTTGACTATGGCTGTGTTGAAAATGTCACACTAACGTACTATACGCTACAAACTCAATGAGCATGTACTGTCTACTATATATATATATATATATATAACAGACATGGACAGCTGGTACCCTGGGGCCAGATGTGGCCCTCAGTCTAATATTTTGCGGCTCTCATTGCAAATCCCTTAAAAATGTATTTCAAGAAGTTAAAAGGAATACGAAGCCCAACATATTACACAAAATAACTCCAAGACACTCAAATCGGCAGCAAAATACACAAAGAACACAAAAACACACAAAAAATTCCAAAAAAACACAAAATGAGTCATAAAATATAAGGAAAAAAAAGGACAACAAAGACAGACACAACAACCACTTGAACAAACACACATTACAGAATGGCTCCAAAGACACACATACTGTTAACAAAATTACACAAAATGACAGGAAAATTTAGAAAACAACAAAAATACAGTAAGTGGCCTCATAAAGGTACAAAATGACAACAAAAATACACAACTTTACAAGAACACAAAAGAATAACAAAAACAAAATGACTAAAAACTGACAAAACCACAGACTATTTCTAATGCTGAGATGAATGTTGATCATGTGACCCTCGGATTAGATAGAATCACAGTTTTGTTGCCCCCACTGTGATATAGTTGCCCATCCCAGTTTAGTGCAGCACATTAATTGCATGTTTCAAGAGAATTGTTCACTTTGGTATAAAAGCATTAAATTTCACACAGATACTCTCTGAGGGCCACTATTTAGGAAAAAGCCGTTAGCCACTCGTTTTTACTCAATATGGCGGCCATTATTCATTGTTTTTCAGTGGTTGTTATATAACCAAAAAATACTCGGATCGGGCCAAACGAGGTGTCAGCAGAAAGGTGTGGTCCTCCCAAGTAAGGATTTGTGTGTGCATTAGTATCATTTTGTGTTTCTTTTGAGCTAATTTGTACATTTTTCTTTTGGATTTGTGTGTTTTGGGGATTTTTTTGTTTTAATGTTTTTTTTCTCATTATTTGTGATTTGTTATTATTTAGTGTGTTCATGTTGTAATTTTGTTTATTTTTCTGTCATTTTGTGTGTTTTTGATGTAATTTTGTTTATTTTTCTGTATTTTTTTTGTGGATTTGTGTGTTTTTGGGGAATTTTTGTTTTTATGTTTGTGTTTTTAATCATTATTTCTGTTTTTTGTATTTAGTATTTGCATACAAGCACATCTAATTGTATATGAACCGTTTTTAAAGCAATGTTGCGTGCGTGCGTTCAGCCCTTTGGTCCAGGGATGCAGAATGTTAAGGAGCAAATTGACAGGAAATTCCGTATTGATTATTTTGTCTCTCAGAGGTCGACTTCCTTATTTCCCTTTGCCATCATTATTTCAGCAGGCCCACCCCGCTCGTCTCTTTAAAAATAAAGGATTTTCTAATGTTAGGGTTGTTTTTAATGAACTTGTCTATCTGTATGATCCAACAGAACATTACTGTTACAGCATAGACGAAATAAAACAACCTAAATAACAACTCTTATCACAGCGGGGGCCACAAAAATGTGATGGTGTGGTCTGAGGGCCACATTTTAACATTCACATCAGCATTTAAGATAATGACCAATCTGAGAATTAACACAGGAAACAAACAACAAACAGCTTTGTTTATAGTTTGAGCAATTTGTTGTCATTTTGTATATTCTACTCTTTTTTTTTTTTTTCGTTGTCAGGTTGATTGTTCTTGCTGTCATTTTGTATATTTTGGTGTATTTTTTTAAATTTCTGTTGTATTGTGTTTTTATTTTATTTTTGTATATTTTACTCATTTTGTATGTTTTGGTTGTCATTTTGTGAGTTTGTGTTTTGTGTTCTTGTTGTCGTTTTGAATATTTTTGTTATTTTTAGTTATTTTGTGAATTTTTGTTGTCATTTTGTATGACTGTATATTTTACTCATTTTCTGTTTTTGTCATTTTGTGAATTTCTGTTTTGTGTGTTTTTATTTTAATTTTGTATAATTTTCTCCTCTTTTGTATGTTTTTGTTGTCGTTACGAGTGTTTCCTGAGTCATTTTGTCATTTTTTGTCTTTTTGGCGTCGTTCATTTACTTTGGGGGCTGTACAAACTAAGGCTAGTTCAGATTAGTCCATTTTTTTTTTTCAATTTTCCAGTAATAGAATCAATTTTTTGTCCGTAAATCACACTAAATGAGCTCATGGTTTTGCTGTTAATCTACAATAATAAAATGTCTGATAATAAAATTTAAATGAACTGTCCCTTTGTGAACGTTCACCTGTCTGAAAGACTCGTATCAGCTGCAGTATTATGGGAATATTGGAAATATTTCAACCAAAGGAATCTGAACACGGTGTGAATCTGTAGTATTTCCCAAATAATCTGTGTGTTTTGTGCTTGCTCTAACAGAAGGGACACCTTCAACCACTTGACGACCTGGTTAGAGGATGCTCGCCAACATTCCAACTCCAATATGGTCATCATGCTCATTGGCAACAAGAGGTACGATTCACTTTTCCTGTTCACACAGAGAGCGGTACACGTTGGCCTACATTAGCCTGGACCCTCCCCAATACATGGCAACAATGTTAAACAACACCGTGCTTGGACAGTTAATGAATGCTAGTGTTACACACAAGTTTTACACTCCTGAGCTAACTGCTAATTCACGTTAGCATTTAGCTACACGTTGACAATGCTGTACTGGAGGTTGTGCAACACGCCCTGACGTGCAGGATATGTGCAGAGAGCACTAGCTGTTCACTCGTCACGTTTTTTTATGAGGAAGTTCACTTTTCCAAAGCACACCAGAGCTGTTTATTGTCAGAAGCTCACTTTCACTCTACTTGATGTTACATAATAGTTATGTAATGTCAGCGAGCTGAGTGAAGGGAAAAATGCTGCTGTTGATTCAGGAACATGTTGAGAACTAAGTCTATCAGCCTGTTTTTATGAGACTGCAACAAACTATGTGTCATGGATCTTTTAATAGTTGTTTTTTTTATCATGATTTAAGTAAAATTGCAAAATAGTTTGAGAAGTTTCCATTGGATTTAACAGGAATTAAATGGAATAAACAGGGAATTCAGAAAATCAAAAGTTGACTCTTAATAGGGATATTAAATATAGTTGGTAAAATATAATTTGGCATCAAAAGTGTTTTGAAAAGGACTTTTTTGTTGATTTTAGAACATAGTTTGTCATTTTCTTTAATTTTTTAATACGTTGTCAGGAAAATGAGTAATATTTTACTTCACATTGATTTTTTTGTCGTGAAAGAATTGATTGTTTAATAAAAAATATTAAAGCTAAAACAAACCTTACACTGTTTGTGCTTAAAGAGCAGTTATTAATATCAGGGTCAATAACGTATAAGGATTTTCCCTGCAAAATCTTTCATAAAATGGGCATCATCGGGCGAGGTTTAGCATGAATATTATGTTGGAAATGAAAATAAAAAATACTGTGAAATGTTATACATGAATATAATAGAACTAAAATAGAATAAAGTATGTGAGTATATCAGTCCCTGCAGGATATTCACCTAAATTTCCCTGAATTTGGGAATTTGGAAAAATATTCGTGGAAGAATTTGAAGAGAATTTGCCAAATTTGAGTTTGTTCAACAATTTGAGGTTAAAAATGACTGCCATCATGTGATATGAGAAGTGGAAAACTGAGCTCTGAAAATATTGTGGATATTAATAGATTTTTTGTATTTGGAGTGGCTGAGATATCTGCAACTGAATTATTTTGTCATTTACAAAATGTTTCATTTTTTTTCCTCCATTTTCATTTTCTCGAGCAGGCCGAATTTGATGCTCTAAAGCAGTGTTTCTCAAATGGAGGTACGCGTACCTCAAGGGATTATAATTTTTTAGTTAAATATCATAATCATATGAAATAGTACCAGCAACTCACAAAACGACAACAAAAAAACACAAAATAAGAGAAAAATGTACCGAATCATAAAAACAATGACACCAAAAACACATGCTTATTAGAAGCAACACACAAAACGACAACAAAGACACTAAATGAGAGAAAAACACACTAGGTCACTACAAAATACACAAAAATAACAGAGAAACAAACAAAACGACACAAGAAACAACCTAACGACACCAAAAACACACACTGAGAGAGAATCATTTAAATAAGACCACAAAACGACAACAAAAACACACAAAATATAAGAAAAATATACTAAACAGACAACAAAATATGCAAAATGACACCAACAGCAACAACAAAAACACACAAAATAAGAGAAAAATATGCTGATTGATTAAAAAAAGACCAGACAAACAACAATAAAATACCCAAAATATAACCAAAAAAACACAAAATGATGATAGAAATGATCTTGATTAGAACATAAACTTTTTTTTTACAGACTTGTATTTCCAGATTGAGAACCACTGCTCTAAAGGGCCAGATTTGGCCCCCGGGCCTTGAGTTTGACATGTTGATGTGTTTTTGAGTGTACTTACACTTTAGCTACGAATCTAGATAATTATATCCTGGATTAATCTCTGTTAGCGGGCTTCAACAAACCAAACATTCCTTGTCAGAGAGAAGCTGTCTTATGACAGTCGATCACAACACGCTAATTTAAGCCCAGTGTTTTCAGCCTGGGTACGTGCACGTTCACATGAAAATGGTGGAGATTGCAGCGTCTGACCAATCACTACAATAAAGAAAACTGGCAGAGCGAGCGTCTTCACAGGATGAACAGCTTATGATCTTAAACAAATGTAATAAATTTAAATCCATGATGACAGTGAAGAGCAACAGTTTTAAGGGTCAGGACCTACAGCGGGGGCATGCTGTCAACGTGACGTGGAGGTTGGCCCTTTTACTTCTGCGTGGTGGGAACGCCTCAATATGCGATTGGCCACCCTGCCGCTAGGGGGTGTGGCTGTGTTGTTGTTTCAAATGAGCATTAAGAAAGCCCCTGTTTATCTTCCGGTCACAGAAAAATATGTTCTATGTTTTTTAAGCATCTTAAAATGTAATTTATTTCTGGATTATTACTGACCTACTGTACCTAACCATGTGTGTTTATTTGGACACAAACATTAAAACAACTTTTTCAAAACGTCATGTCTGCTCCTCCACAGCATGTTGATCATTTACTGTTAATAAAACACACACACACACAGTAGGTACAGAGATGAGGCAGAGTAGTAATAATAACAGTAAACACACCTTTTGTCTGTGATTGACTCTGATTGGCGGTGCTTCACGTGCTGCAGCCATGAAAGAATATAATAAAACTCTGGCACTTTTAGTCCATCTTGGTTCTCTCTGTGACTCAGTCCACTGGAGAAACTGGTATCGCTACGCTAAAAGTTGAAACATGGCGGTGTGACTGGAATAGGCAGTGACCGGGGCTGAGGTTTGGAGCTGACCAATCACACTGATTCAATCCTGGAAGTTAGCGCGATATGAGGTCATCTAGATTGGTAACATACCCCCTTTAGGATCAGTGTGAGACAAAGACTACCACTAAATGTGCTTTCTAAGCAGTGATCTTCTGATTATTAATCAGTTATGTGTGATTTTCTGGTGTTTTTCAGCGACCTGGAGTCGAGGAGAGAAGTAAAGAAAGAAGAAGGTGAAGCGTTTGCCAGAGAACACGGCCTCATATTCATGGAGACCTCAGCCAAGACTGCCTCTAATGTGGAGGAGGTAATCAAACACACATTATCTGCTCAGAGCCATAATGTAGAGCCGACCCTAATGCTTTGCATCGTGTTGACAGCTTGCATTTGTTTCAAATTGCTGTTAATGCCACTCATTTGTTTGATATATGTGCTACTGCTTACAGGTCAACACTAATGCGGTGCAGTTTGTTTTTTTTTTCCCTCTCCAGTAACACATAAATCTTAGGCCTAAACACAATTTCACACACATTATGGGATGTTTCACTCTTCACAATGCTGCCTCTTGATATGTGCAGTGGAGGTTTGAGCGCTACTTGTTTGTGGGAAACAGCGGGAGCTTTGAAAGCATCTCACTCACTGTTTGGAACAAGACTTTCAGTGTTTGGAACAAGAATGAGTCACTTAAGTTTCAAGTTAAAGTGTGATATTGTATCAAAACAGCATGACCGTATTTATTTGTAGATCTGCCTTAATTAACGTGGCCAATATTAGCTAGCCACAGGCTAACACAGCATGGGCAAGATGCCAAAAATAACATTTATTTACATTAGATTTTGTGTTACTCATTATTTTAAGTTTAATAATAAAGATGTTGACTTTAGTAAAAGCATTTTCTGTACAATGAACCTATTAATTTCTTTTCCTATTTATTTTAAACTGAAAGTTAAATTCACCGTCAAGTAATATTGTTGTTAAATATTAAGAGACACTTTTTTTTCCAATAAAAAAAAAAGGAAAAATGAATTGTTAAATAACTCTTAATTGTTTAGTTAAAATATAGGATAAGACACTTAAAAATATTTTTTAAATAATTGTTATTAAAGAATTCTTGTTAAATAGTTTTTTTTTAATTAACATAAGACACTTGAAAATATTTTTTAAATTAATTTTTATTTTTTTATAAAGGAATTCAGATAAGTCAATTAAAAAGAACATTTTGATGAAGCTTTCTTGCTTGTTTTCCTTATGAAAGAACTCGTGGGGACACATCAAAGCAATCACCTATGAGGAAGACTGACAGTTGGCAGGAAATCAAATTTCCTGAAAAAAAAGTTGTCTGAATAAATGAAAACCTTGACATATTAAGAGTATATTAGTACAGTATCGGTTTCCTTACATTTAACATATCACCTCTTATGTCACAGTTTAAAAAACAAACACATGTTCAGGAGATGCTGGACCTTCTCAACACCAAAGAAGTAAGACTGAGTTCAAACGGCAGATCTTTTTGCACAATTTGGATTTTTTTTTCAGAGAAATATGATATATTTGTTTTTTTTGGTGCTTGTTCATATTACACATTAAATGCGACTTCTATTAATTAAGAGAATTTAGTGAATATCTGTTTATAGAAGTAAATATGGAGGCGTCTTGGCGTGTGTGGCACTGATAATATGTATAATATATAATGTTTCATTAATTCTAAGACCTCAATCTCCTGTCCACTCCGTCCTCCACCGTGGCTGTTTTCTTTCCTCCTGAGACGCAGAATTCAAACATGTAAAGGTCAAAATAATGCGACCTGGTTCGTTCAATCAGCAGCTGCATTCCAAAATATCAGATACGTATCGGGTTTAAGAGCACATGTTAAAGTAGCCTTGATTGGGTTTGAGGAATATCAGATTTGTGCTGTTCAAACTGTGTTTTATATGGCAAAAATATTGTATTTGTGCGCGTTTGCATGCACACTAAATAAATGTAACATAAGTTTTCCCCAAATTAATAAAAAAATAAATGTTTGGAGCTAGTCAGAGGTGCTGGAGTTAGGCAGACGTGCTTACTTCAGAGATGTCCAGAAAAAAAAAAGTAGAAGGCTGAAACTGGTGGTGAGTTGCCGCTGCCGCGCTCCGAAAATTTTGCAAAAATGATGCTATATATGGTGACTATTGGTGCATTATATTAGTGTAACTGTGGCTTTTCTTCTGTCTATTTTGTAGCACTTTTCTGAGAATGATGTATTTTTTCACCTAGTTTTTGTTTGTATGATGCATTTACATGTTGTAATTTGGTATCCATGGTAATGATGACAAAGAATTGAGCATCATTATCAGTTTACCTCTTTCCAGTTGAAAATGTACCAACTTATAGTATAGCAGTAGTATGGTCCCTTAGTAGTGCTCTGTAGAATGCTGTCTGGTACTGAACATATCTGCATGATTAACATCATTTTTGTGTGGTTTGCTGTAGTTTTGGTAATATATTTAGTTGTATCAATGTACATTAATATTCATAATATATCTTACATATAGCCTTGCATTTGTGATTTTCGGAACCCACTACCCTGGACTCAGGACTTTTAATTTATGATTCATGATTATATTGATCTTCAATGTTTAAAACAACAAAACCCATATAAAGTGCCATAGAGAAAAAATAAAAACCCCTTCAAAATCTACTTTTTTCAAATTTGGTCTGTGAATTATTTTTACCAGCGACTCTTATCTTTGTTAAAGTTAATGTTTATTTAATTTAGTTGAATTCATTAATGTTGTGAATGTGAATTTATTATATTATTGAGGAAATATTTAGACAGAATGATTGTTTTCCTTCAGTTACAGCCGCCAGATATTAGTTTGGACCAGCAGAGGGCGCTGATAACCCAGTGTTCGGTTGGGGTGCAGCTATTCTGAAGAAGAGTGAAGAAGAGATGCTATGCACTAGCAGACGGAGCTAATAGAAAAACCTGATTTTTACAGATATTCACGTAATATTGCAGATATTCTTTTGGTGCTAAAGGGGTGAGGAATCATTTATGAACATGTTTAAGAGTAAAAGGCGGCCAGAAAGAAAATAGTAGGTGAATCTGCCCGTGTTCTTAAGCTTCTGGACATCACTGCTGATGTAGCTTACCTCCAACAATTGGACAGTATTGTACATAAATCACATTGTTATGTTTGTAAATTGAAGAGCAGAATGGAAATCTAAGCCTATATATTGAGCGTCAGGGATGGTCATTCTATGTGCTAACCCTGCTAGCTTTCCATTAGCTAGCTTCGTGTAGCGCTGTTAGCGTAGCGTAGCAGCCTGTCACGCTACCACACCTTTTCCTTGGTGTTGTTAAATGAATGCAAGGCGTTGTCCTGCGGGACCTTTTCCTCACTTATCCAATCACATAAATAATCCCATCCTACACAACACAGCATGCCAGCCAGGGGCGCACACACACTCACACACACACACACACACACACACACACACACACACACACACACACACACACACACACACACACACACACACACTCACACACACTCTCACACACTCTCACACACACACTGAGTGTGTTTACATTGATTTTTTTCTCCTTTTCCCCCCCTCTCCACCATCTCTCTCCTGGCCTATATCATTCAGACACACACCCACAGCACCGTTGTGCAGAGCTCTCTCTAGGGTTAAAATGAAGGGGGAGGGGTGTGTGTGTGTGTGTGTGTGTGTGTGTGTGGTATGATTAATTTGTCTCATTAGTGTCCTCTGAATCCTCCTGATACCGTGCCTCTCCTCCCTTCCCTTCATCTCTCCTCTTTCCATCCCTCAGCGTCCATCATTTGCTCTTTACCTCTCCTCCTTCACCTCACCCCCCTCCCCCTCTGCTCACCATCTTTTTTCCCTCCCCCACTCACCATGTGTGCCTTCTGCCCCTTCCCCTCCACGTCTCCTCCCTGCCCTATTCCATTCATTCCTCCCTCCCCCCTTCCTTCCATCATCTCCGTTCCCCTCTCTCTCTCTTTCTCTCTCTCTCTCGCAGTATATCAACCAGTTATAGTTCATACATATTCATAACCCCCGTCCCTCCCCGCCTAAGCGACATCAAGGAGCCAATCAGCTGAGAGTTTGTCGTCAGGGTCTGTGGGTGGACACTGGGACTAATGGGATGGTCCTTAGAGACAGATTCCTCTAACCATCTTTCCACCATCTTTTTATCCTTCCTCTGAGATCATAACTCTGCATTTTCATTTTTTAGTTCCTGCTTTCTTCACTTTTTTTTGTTAAAGAAAAGCTAAAGGAAGAAAGGAAAGAGAATCAGTAAAGTGTTAAAGATAGGACTGGAACACCCGTGGGCTCTATTGGTCTATTTCTGACGTGGCGTCAGGTACAGGTTCAGCACACGTTTCCAGTTTGAGAGCAACCTTTTTTTTTATTTGGCTTATTGTGCCGTTAGAGCCTGATATGTAACAACGACCCAAATTATTAAAAAAATACATGTAATAAAACCTGAAATTACTTAACTGGTCAATAATGAATCGAAGGTGCTGAGCCTGAAATGTAATTAAAACATTTTTTTAAACTCCAAAATGCTACAACTGACCAATAATAATAATTTAACAAGATGCTGAGCCCAAAACGTAAAAAAAAAAAAAACTTTTAGTTTATTACATTATGGGGCAGAAAAATTATTTTCAACATTTTATTACATCATAGAGTGAGTCAATGATTGTTGCTGATGTGGCCCCTCAAAGTAAACGCACAAAATGACAGAAAAATACACCAAACAAAAGCAAGAATACATAAAAAAAATACAAAGACTTACAATGTTAGAGGAAAAATACAGTAAAAGACTAGAAAAACACAGAAAATACTCCAAAAAGCACATACAACTACTACGAAAATTACAAACTGAGAACTGTCATACACAACTTTACTCCAAATATGCAAAATTACAACAAAAAAACACAAAATAACCCACAAAGTAGGCAAAATTGCTAAAAATGACAACAGAAGTATGCAAAAAGTCAAGAAGAACCCAATAAATTACTTTGCAAACCCACAGTACCAACAAACAAGTAAAATGACAACAGAAATACACAAAAATTACTCCAAAAACTGCAAAATGACAACATAAATACATGATATCTCTTCAAAAAACATACATTTTACAGGGAAAAATACACAAAATGACAACAGAAATGCAATCATAACAAACATACACAAAATGACAGAAAAAGACCAAATTATGCCTAAAAAGTTTGTTGTTTCCTGTGTTAACACTGTGATTGGTCATTATTCTAAATGCTCACATGAACATTGATAATGTGGCCCTTTGATCAAACAAACACATTTTTGTGGCCCCCACTGTGATAGAAGTTGCCATCATACAGAAATGTGTGTGTGTGTGTGTGTGTGTGTACAGTATAAATCAATCAGTCGGCTTTTATTTGTGTAGCACTTTCCGTACAATGATATAGCTCAAAGTGCATTACATAGTTAAAATTACATTTACATTTTTTGTTTGAGAATATTACCGGGCAGCACTTTACAAATATTGTATTTTTTTAAACTTTATTTTCATATTCTGTATAATGTTAAATACATTGTTGGTTTACTGAAGTTTTTAAATAAACAACATGCAAATTTATGTTTTCCATTTTGTTTCATACTGTACTGAAAATTAACCGAACCGTGACCTCAAAACCGAGGTTTTTTGTGTATCGTTACACTCCTAGTATATACATATATATGAAAAAGTTAATATGTTAATAAAAGACCAAAAAAATGTACGTTTTGGGCTCAGCATCTTGTTATATTATTGAGCAGTTATTACATTTTTTTTTAAAATAACTTTTCCTGTCCTTGTTACATGTGACGTGCCTTATTTTAGCAGTCATATTTCAGTAGTAGATCGCACTGGTTCAGTACGTGAAGTGTTTGTGACCTGTGCTGATGTCACATCTTTAGCTCATCACAGGTGCTTCTTAGTTCAGACCCCGGGGACACGAGCACTGAGGCGTCGTCCCTGGAGACGACATCACTGCTGAGATAGTCACAGGCCTCTTGTTTCCTCTTTGATGCGTAGAACGAACACCATGTCGTGTTGGTAACTGCATCACAATATCATTGAGACGTTTACCTGGTTGGTTATAGAGTCAAAGGTTTAGGTTTAGAACAGACTGAAGAACTCGAGTATTCGTCAAAGCTACAAATGTCATCAAAAATGTTCAAAATGCTAATGCTTCCTGTATGCATCTTAGAGACAAATACTAAAGTTAGTTTACTCCTCATCCTACTAGATCAGAGAGTAACACAGCAGGGGCCACAAATGGGGGTCACATGATCAGCATTAATGTCAGCATTTATAATAATGACAAAATCTGAGCATTAATACAGGAAACAACAATGGGTTTGTGTGTTTTTGTTTCTGTGTAGTGTCATTCTCGTTTTTTGTTGTTTTGTAATATTTTTTTTCATTTTTTGAGTTTTTTTGTGTATTTTTACTGTCACTTTTTTTTCTTTTGGACTAATTTTTCTATATTTTTGTCGTTTTGTGTGTTTTACGAGACATTCTATGTATTTTGTTGTTGTTTCGTGTGTTGTTGGAGTCATTTTGTGTTTTTTTTGCTCTTTTGTATATTTTTCAGTCTTTTTATTTATTTATTTTTGTCTGTTAAAAGCTTTTTAATGAATTCTTGTTTATTTTGGAAGACATTTCATTTTGTTATTTGTGTTAATTTTATTGATTTTTATATAATTTTCATCGCTTTTTTTGGTGTCAGTCAATTTGTGTATTTTTGTCGTTTTTTGTGTGTAAGTTTGTAGTTTGTGTGTTTTTTTTTTTTTTTTTAAATCATTTCATGTATTTTTATGTTTTTTGTTTTTTTTTTCAGTCATTTTGTTCTCTTTTGCTGCTGTTTTGTGTGTTTTTGTGTCCTTTTCAAGGTCATCTTGTGCATTTACTTTGTGCGTTCACACAAAATGAGGCCAAGGGCTGCTAGTTTCCACTGTTTATACTCAATAAATAATATCACTTACATACACTGATCTGCTGTAACATGGAAAAGTCAACACTTCAAACTTGTGTTATTGGTTATTCTGATACCAGTCGAAACCAACATTATATTTTTTTATTTTCTTTTGTCCAATCTGACCTGTCAAAGCTCTTCTGTGGGATCTGAACTAACATCCCTCAGAGCTTTGGACTACTATCACCTCTACAGTACAAGAACGCCCAACAAAGCTGTAACTTTAGAGAAGCTCTGACTCTATTGTCTCACAATCACTATCTGAGTCTGACTAAACTTCCTCAAATCATTACACTTCCCTATTTGTCCTGCATTTAGTGCTGCAATTATTATATGACATCGATGGAATTAAAAGTGTACTTTTAGCTTTTAAACATCCAATGAGTCCCTCACATTCACATTTAACACACATTCCACCACATGACACACACTTTTGTAACGTTATCAGATGAATTTGTCGTCTGCATGGTTGGATTTGCTCCCTCGTTCCACTGAATACAAAAAAAAATTAAATCTACAATGTTTGTAACAAACTGGTGGTTTTAAAGAAAATTGAACCAGACAATTGCACAGTTTATCTCATCATCATAAAAATCTGAACCTAGGTCTGGTTTTTCAAAGGGATCCTCCAATGTTTTTACAAATATGGCCTAAAACCTTTAAAATCATTAGAAGATCAGTGCCTAACAAAACTCATCATTTTGCATCATATTCATTTTATTAACTTTTAAAAATTGGACTACTTTACCCTGTGCGCCGCCATTTTGAAATGTCGTTATTAATGACTTGATTGATTGCCCCTTTCAGCCCTTTGAGTTCTATAGGAGGTGAAGCATTCAGGATCATTTAGCAGCTTTTTCAGTCAAAATAACAACTTATACTGTTTTGGGTTGCTCTAAAAATAAGTAAAATTAAAAAAAAAAGTCAATGTAAACCTCTTTTGTTCACTGAAATATGATAAACAAAATCTTTGAGACGAAAAAATCTGTGACCGCAGGGGGCGACAGTTCCAACTCTGCTGTTTCATAGACGGCATGAAGAAGAGAAGAAGAGCTCTGGTTGCATGTAATTACAGACAACCAGCAGTCCGATCCTGTTGTCTGCATTTAAAGGGTTCATGTTAAGCTAAATTAATGTTTCTGTGCTTTAAACATGATAAAGTGTTATTAGGGCTTCATACACATGTCCAAAGTGTTTTTTTTATTGATTCCATCAATCGTTAGTTAGAGGGTGATTTACTCCTCTCTTACTGCAGGGCGACCACAAACACCTCGCTACAATTTGATGACGCGTTCCCACTTTGATGACTAATGTGACGCAGCACTGAGCTGGAGAAGCCACGCCTTCAGGAAGCTCTGTGTTGTGATTGACATGTAAACAAACACGCCCACGAAGGTGAGCATTTCAGCGCAGTGCTATGTATGTATTTTCTACAGTCTACGTATGTACTGGCGAACGCCCCGCCCCCACGCTCTGTCTCATGTTTATAAAGGAGCATGAGCTCGGCTACGGAGTGGGTGGGAGGAGGAAGTCAGTGTCCCTTCTATAGACTCGCCCACTCATGAATATTCATAAGTAGGCCACAAATCAGCCTGTTTGTGCAGAGTTGCTCAGAAAGTGACTTTTCAGAGGCTAAAACTCTGGAAAACAGGCGAGTTTTGGAAAATAAACCTCCAATATTATGTTTTTGGGGTTCTTAGAACAAATGGAGATGGTGAAAAATAGCATGATATGGAACTTTAAAATTTGAAAGCAACCCAAAGCAGCACAAGTTGTTATTTTGACTGAAAAAGCTGCTAAATGATCCTGAATGCTTCACCTCCTATAGAACTCAATGAACTAAAAGGGGCTATTGGTGTCATCAATGATGTCATTCCAACATGGCGGTGCACAGGGTAAAGTAGTCCCATTTTTAAAAATGTAATAAAATGAATATGGTGCAAAATAATGCGTTTTGTTAGGCATAGATCTTCTAATAAGGTTTTAGGTCATATTTGTAAAAACAGTGGAGGGTCCCTTTAAGTCTTTTTGGGGTTTCTGTGTAAAGATGGTGGAGATCTGTGGGCTGGGTCGTGTAAAGCTGCATGTTGAAGCTTGGTTGTGTTACTGAGACCTAACGTTGAATCTGCTTTGCATGCATAATGTGCAGCTTCTTTATATGGAAAAAAAAAATCATCCTCACATGAGCTGAGCAGACTCATTTCTAAGAGCCAACATACAAACAGAAATTAACGCCCCCCTCCCCCTCCCCCTCCCTGTCTGTCCCACTTCCTGCTTCTATCTCAGGCTTTCATCAACACAGCCAAGGAGATCTATGAGAAGATCCAGGAGGGAGTGTTTGATATCAACAATGAGGTGAGACATGCCGTCCGTTCTCCTCTTCCTCCTTTTTCCCACCCATTTTTCACCTTGGTGTGGTTTTTCCAGCTGTGTGTGTGTGTCTGTGTCTGTGTCTGTGTCTGTGTCTGTGTCTGTGTGTGTGTGTGTGTCTGTGCGTGTGTGTGCGTGTGTGTGTGGAAACACAAGAAATCACAGTAAAAATGAAGTAAAAACACTTCTATTCATTCGTCTACAGGACTCCACATCCCACAATGCAATAGACCAAACCTTTCAAACATTGTCAATAAATGGAGACCAAAACAAACTTTTGAGCTGCAATTTTTAATTTATTTATTTTTCAATTTCATCTAGTTGCTATCTATTACTACCTTAATCATTTTATAATGACACAAACTCACCATATTTTAACCTATTTTCATCACTTTTCTTTGCTCTTTTTAATGCATTTTTGCTACATTAATCCCATTTCTGCCACTTCTTCATCACATTTCAATGCTTTTTCTGCACATTTTTTTCCACTTTCTGGACTTTTTTAAGACTTATAAACCATTTCCACCACTTTTCCACCTAATGTCACATATGTTGACCCAATATTGTCACTTTTAACCTCTTTTCATCATATTTAATGCTCATTTTTGCCAATTTATCCACATTCACAATTTGTCATGCTCATTATTTGCCAGTTTAAAATAATTGTTCCTGTTTTTTGACACTTAGAACATTTTTTTTTACCATTTCTTCTGTCTGTTTTGTGCCACTCTAATTTGCAACTTTTAACCAATTTTTGTTGTTTTTTTAAAATTTCATCACTTTATTCAGCAACTTTGGTCACTTTAACCCATTTTATTTTTGACTAAACCAAGGATTTACATCTTTAAGATGACTATATACTATGGCCCAAATAATAATAAACTTAACAGGATAACAGTGGATATTATTCAGATAAATAAATAAATGTAGGGGTACAGTGAGGGTTACAGGCGACAGTTTCATTTTTTTACATTTTCAGTTGGTTTTGTGCCTTGGGATGTTTTTTTTTTCAATGAAAAGATGAGAAACACTGTTCTACGCTGATATTTCCTCATCCTGACGAGCATAAAACACGCTTTTCATTCCCTTTACATCACGTGACAGAAATAATCTCATGATCCACCGAACTCACAAGCAGACGCACGCTCGCTGTCTCACGATTTACGTTGACGGAGAAGTTTCTAAACAGACCTGTTAGCGATGGTCCACATCTGTTTCAGAGCACATCTGGCCCGTTGGCCAGCACAGAGCAGCCAGTAAGTGAACGCAGGCCCAGGGCTGTCAGTGCTTTTGTTATTAGCGACTGTAAGAGACGCGGAGAAGGCGAGCTCGCCGGCCAAACCACATCAGCTGACTGGCTGCGAGCGAGCGAGGGAAGCCCCAGCACGAATGTTGGCAGCAGCTTTGAGGAAACACACTCACACACACACACACACACACACACACACACACCCTTAGCTCAATAAATGTGATTTAAAGGCGTACAGTGTTTCCCAGAGGCACTACTGCTACTGAGTGTAGGAGGGGGATTTACTCTGAGAGCCACAGAGATAAATATATACAGAAGGAGACACACACACACACACACACACACACACAGAGAGAGAGGAGACGTGATGAAACACAGAGGGAAAGTGAGCACTACACTACAAAGCCATGAAAGTGCCTCTCCACCTCCTCCTCCTCCTCTTTTCTCCTCTGTTTTCTCTCTCTCCGTGTCCTTGAGTGCTGCTGAAGCCTCGGCAGCACCTGTTGCTTCTTCCTCTTCTGTGATGTGATCTAAAGGGAGCCCCCGCACACGTCGCGCTGCCTAAATAACACACACACACACACACACGGTCCCTCTCAAGCAGCTCCATTCGTTCTCCTGATCATAATCACACTATTTTGGCCCCTGAAGGGATTTAAGAATATTGAAGTGTCATTATTTAATGCACACGTGTCAAACTCAAGGCCCGAGGGCCAAATCTGGCCCTTTAGAGCATGGGTTCTCAACCCCACAGACCGAGGACCCCCACTGTAGCTGAAGGTGGTTGAACACAGACATGAACATTGAAGAACAGTCATGTGGAGACAGGACCATCTATAAGGGGGAATAAAGGGGAGAGATGTTTGGGGTCCATCCATAAAGTCAGTAAAATGATGGTTTATTGTTCTATGAATCTATGATAACCACATTTATTTATTCATCTGAATAATTTCCACTGTTATCCAGGAACGTTTATTATTATTATTATAGTCATCTTAAAGATGGAAATCCTGGTTTTAATCACTAATAAAATGTGTAAATGTGAAGAAAAGGTGGTGAAATGGAATTTTAAAAAAACAGAAAATGGTTCAAAGTTGCAAATTAGAGTGGATAAAAACAGACAGAAGAAGTGGTAAAAAGGTTTCAAAGTGTTAATATTGGCTTCAAAGTGGGAAAAAAAATTAGGAATAATTTGTTTAAACTTGAAAATAATGGGCGTTACAAATCGTAATTGTGGTTAAAATTGGCAAAAATAAGCATGAAATATGGTGACAATAACGGGTCAACATATGTGACATTAGGTGGAAAAGTGGTGGAAAGGGTTTAAAAGTGCTGAACATGTCTGGAAAGTAGAAGAAATGTGCAGAAAAGTCATTGAAATGTGATGTAAAAGTGTCAGAAATGGGAGAAATGTAGCAAAAATACAATAAAAGCAGCAAAAATATGGCAAGAAAAAGTGATAAATAGGTCAAAAATAGACAGACATTTTTGAGACAGCCAGGTCTATAGATATAGCTTACCTCCACCAGTACAAGTTTGAGGGCTTTTACTGTAAAGTGTAGGATTATTTTTACCTCCAATAAGGAGGGAATATTTTTACTGACATTCATTTGTTTGTTTATTTGATTGTTAGGATTGTGTCAAAAGTACTTGAACGCATTTTAACCAAAGATTTTACGCCATAAAACATTCCATTACATCAATTTAATGATTCTGGATCAGAAAGAAAATCCCTTTTTCTAATCATTGCTGAAATACTAATAAATATCTTGTTTATTTGGGGGCCAAGCCCGCAGGTCCTGGTCCTAATGTTTTTGTTCTGGTGGGTGGTGCAATTTGGAGGGGTGGTCCAGACCCCTCAGCTTACCTCAGGAGCAAAACCTCATATATGTCCACCAGCAGGTAGCGCTATCACTGAGGTCAACGCGTTTTGGCCTATTACTCCCTATAACTATATATCCACAAATTCCCTGAATAGCACTGAATCACCTGGGCTAGGCCACGCCCATTTCTGCCTGTAATTGTGTTTGCGTAAAATCGCGAAAACTGGAAAACCTACTTTTTTGAATTCCTCCTTAGCGTTTTGTCCAATCAGCGTGAAACATGGCACGTAGAGTCTTTAGTTGGTCCTGATCTAAAGTTATGAATTTTGTTCAGTCAAAATCTGCTCAAATTATTAACGAGTAAGTTTTCTAGCTAGCTATATAAATACGAACTGTTGCATATCTCGGTCAAAATAAATGCTAACAACACCAAATCTGGGCCACGCCCATTACTATTACAACATTGCAAAACCTGGGGGCCGAGTCACACGGGAAGGCTTGGCCCCCTTTCATAAGTGCTTCAACTTCTAGTTAAATTTACCTCCGTTATGTCAGGTTGGTTTCATCAGAACCACTGCTCTGGGCGACCGTGGCTCAGGTGGTGGAGGGTCGTCTTCTGATCGAGAGGTTGGGGGTTCGATCCCAGTACCTGACTATGTGTCGAAGTGTCCTTGGGCAAGACACTGAACCCTAAGTTGCTCCCAGTGGTCGACTAGCGCCTTGCATGGCAGTCCTGTCCCACTGGTGTGTGAATGTGAGAGTGATTGGGTGAATGAGCTGATGTGTAAAGCGCTTTGAGACTGTTTCAGTGGTGATAAAGCTCTATATAAATCAAGTCCATTTGCTCTAAAGGGCCATATTTGGCCCCCGGGCCATATGTTTGTATGATGTGGTGATGTATCATAAGTGAATCTCACTCCTTCTTCTCCCAGGCTAACGGTATTAAGATCGGCCCCCAGCATCCCACCACCAACTCTACGCTGCCCAGTAGCCAGGGGGGGCACCAGGCCGGGGGCGGGTGCTGCTGAAGAAGAAGAAGAAGAAGCCTCTCAGCCTTCATCCTCCTCCTCCTCCTCCTCCTCCTCTCCGACGTTTCTACAGAACTGTCAAAGCTCATTAACAGTTGGTTTCACCCCCCCCCCCCCCCCCCCCCCCCTCTCTCTCTCTCTCTCTCTCTCTCTCTCTCTCTCTCTCATCACTCCATCATTCAAAGGTTTTTTTTCCTCTGGTTTAAACAGTTTTTAAAGCACATTTTCATTTTCATTCATTGTTGTTAAATCGCTTTGTGATCAGCTGACTAAACGGAATAAAGCCGGCGCCGTGTTGTGTTGTGTCTACACGCACGCACACACACGCGCACACACACACACAAATGTGCGCATTGCTCTTAAAGACAAAGTCAATAACAGGACGTGTCTCCACACGCTGAGTCACTTTTCCTGTAGTCAGGTTTTCGTGAGGCGCGAGACACACATTCAAACTCCTTCTGTACTTCCTGTTCCCAAAAAAATCCCAAAAACTCTGTGTTTTTCTTTCTGCTTGTTTTCTTTGATCTTGAGCTCAGTGTCTTTGTATTTAATGAACACTACAAAACTGGTCGTGGCTTAAAGAGTGTTTTTAGGAGAATAAAAGACCAAACCCAGTGTGAAACGGATCCTTTTTGGCTGAAATGTTGAAGGATGAGGAAAGAAATGATGAAGTTTAAAAAAAAAAAAAAAAACGGAAAATACATCCGAAGTCTCTTTTTTTTTTTAATGTAACTGTATTTATCGGGCATATTTCTGTGTAAATATATATTAGGCTCTGTAGGTTACTGTAGCTTCCTTTGCTGAGGGCACGTTTGGGATCCTCCAACAGCTTTTTAGCGTTTTAAAAATGAATAAAAACTCACCAATAGGTGCCGAGCGTCCCTCTCCTAAAGGGCCTTTCTTTTTTAAACGAGAAGAATAAATGATAACAGGCTGTTAATGGGAGCGCTGGAGTCCAACTGGAAAAGTAAACGCATTCAGCCCAGAGTTTCACCACTAAATATTAAATAGCGGCTATTAATAATGTAGAACTGTTGATCGCCATGTTTTTGTTTAGTTTTTGAGTTCCAGTAAAAATAGGCGTCGTCACACGGTTCTGATCCTGTTTATCTCCATCATCCGTTGTGTGTGAATATTTTTAATGCCAAATTATTGTTTATGTGTTCAGTCAAAGGATTAAAAAACATCAAAAATAACAAACCTGCGTTAGTGGAGCGACATGAGATCAACTGTCCTGTACGGTGGCCCTGACGGGCCAAGCACCAACGCAAGAGAGAGAGAACGCAAACGCAAGAAAAGAAAACACAACACAAACGCAAAAAATAAAACGCAAACACGAATGACAAACGCAAAAAAGAAAAAACACATTTTTGCTTTTTTTTTTTTGTTTTTTTTTTTTTTCAGTTTTGTTTTTTTTTTTTTTTTTTTTTTTTTTTTGCGTGTTGGCATTTTCTTTTTTATCTTCTCGTTTTCTTTTTTGTGTTAGCATTTTCTTTTTTTTTTTGTGCGTTCTCTCTGTTGCATTGGTGCTTTGTCCTTCTGGGCCACTGTAGTCCTGCCTTAAACTACTTTCATTCTCCATTCATGAGACTTGGACAGATGGAGAAACTAAAGGAGATTTTAGCCTCAGAAAGTCTTCAACAAAAACAACAAAATAAATTAAGGCCTAGTTTGAGTTTTGTATCTGATTTGGGGGCATTTCCAATAAATATACGTACACACATCATAACCTTTGCATTGTTGGCTTTATTCAGGCAGTTATTATTAATAAACTCTGATGATGATTATTATTCTTTGTAAAGCAACATGTAGTGAGTGTGTGTGTGTGCGTGGACCGCAAGGATCACACGCCAAACCTGCTGCATCATCCATCTATGAATTGATCTTCTAAATGTGGCCCCGCCTCCTCTTCCTCCTCCTCCTCCTCTACGTTATTTACTGTGTTTGTTCTTTGGAAAAAATAAAATCTCTTTAAAAAACTAAAATGTTATCACAATAAACTATAATAAAACATTCTAAATGCTTAACATGTCATTTTGATGGTTGTGTGGAGATGGAAAAAATACAGTGTTTAAAAGAAAAACTGACTCACGCTTGTGTTTTATTTCTTTTATTTACCAACAACATGTGATGTTTATGCTTTAGGATTTTCTTTCTCTTTTTCTTCTTTTTTCCCCTAATTTTTATCTTTTTTCCTATTTTTTCTCTCTTTTCTTTCTTTTTCCCTCTTTTTTCTAGTTTTCCTCTTATTCTTTCCCTCTTACTTTCTTTAACTCTTTTTTCCCTCTTTTTTTTCGCTTTCTTTCTCTAATTATTTTTCTCATTTCTTTTCTTTTTTTCCTCTTCTCTTTTTTGTTTTTCTATTTTTGTTCTTTTTTACATTTGTCCCCTTTTTTGCTTTTCTTTTTCTCTCTTCACTCTTTTCTCATTTTTTTCTTTTTCCCCCTTTTTTTGTTTTACTCTTTCTTTTACTCTCTTTTTCTTTTTTCTTTGTTTTTCTGTTATTATGCTTTTAGATGATCTGAGGTAAAACTAATGATCATGAAACACAGCAGTGAACATTTTACTGCTGATATACATGATGAATTTTACCTAAAACTATTATTATCCCTTCATCATAAATCATTAAATAAGCATTGATCAGATGTAAAAGTGGAAAAGTGCTGATCAGATTCTTTTCACATGATTCCACAAATTCAAAGCAGAACATTTATTTTTCTAACTGGAGAAAATGATCTGAAAATAACAGTAAACGCATCCTGTGAACGTGTTTTCATTCAGTCTATGCTTTAAAGAACGTGTCAAATTCTAGGGTCGGGGACCAAATCTGGCCCTTTAGAACAAAAAGAAGTAAAAATGACAGAGAGAACATTCATTTTGTGTGTTTTTGTATTCATTTTTCAGGGTTTCTGCCATTTTCTGTCCCACCATCATTGTGTTTTAGGATAAACTAACTCAACGAATGACTTTTAGCTTCTTTTATTTTCTTCACAAATCTTAAAAATCTGCAAAAGTAGTTAAAGTGTTAAATTTTTACACTTTTATTCCTATGGGATTTTAAAATCTTAAAATAAATGCATGAAGCAGGTGTTTTTTTCCAGACTTGGGTTCATGGAAATGTGTTGTTATAAGGAACAGTTTTCTCTGTTGACTTTTATTTTGAAACCAAGTTTGTGCCAAACACAAATAATGCTGAAAACTCCAACTTACTGCTGCAACCAACACAAATAAATATGAATTATTTATATTTTTCTAAAAGGCAAAGTTTCAATATGATTTCACTAAATAAGACATTATCGACTAAATTTACTGAAACAAATCCAAAGTAAATATCAGAACCAAAAGTGTCCCTAAATACAACATATTTATATGTTTTTAAAAAACTAATGAGGTTAAAGAAAAAAGGAGGTAAAAAAAAGAGGGGAAATTTTAAAAAGACAAAAAAAAGAAAAAAGTGTGAAATGAGAGGAAAGAAAAAGAGGGAAAAGAGAATAAAAGGATAGGGAAAAAGAGACAAAAACAAAGAAAAAAGGAGGCAAAAAAGAGGAAAATTGAAAAAAGAAAAAAGTGTGGGGGAAGAAAAAAGGAAAACAATAGAAAAACAGAAAAAAGAAGGGGGAAAAAGAAAAAAATCTGAATAAAAGAAAAAAAGGAGAGGAAAAAGGGGGAAAATTAGAAAAAAAAAGACAAAAAGAAAGTAAAAGGGGAAAAAAGAGTATAAGAGGAAAAGGAAAAAAGAGGAAAAATTTAAAGAAAAAGTGGGAGAAAAGAAAAAAATGAGGAAAAAAATTTAATTAAATAAAAAGGAGGGGATAAAGAGGAAAAATAAAAAAGAGGGAAAAAAGACAAAAAGTAAGAAAAAAGGAGTGAATAAAGAGAAGAAGAAAAATCCTACAGTATAAATAACACATGTTGGTAAGAAATAAAAAAACACAATATGTGGATTTATCTGTGAATAGATTATGGTCAAAAATACATTGTTGTTTAAAAAAAAAATAATAATAATAATCCACTAAACTTGCATTTATTTATTTTCTGACATGTATACAGTAGTTCAAGATTAAACTTGTATTTTTACCTTTACACCTTTGATAATAGTGGAAGTGAACTCTAAAGCACTGATCATTTTCCTACTCACACAACTGTCATGTCTCTGCATGTTTTAGTTTTAAAACATTTGTGAAATGAGCAAAATCTATAGGGTTCCTGGAAGGAGGAAAAATGTAGGTGAAAAAAAGAAAAGTTAAGTTAGTATAGGACATACAGTGTGTGTGAATGTGTGACCAAAGCAGGAAAACGTGTGTTTACTGTTGTTAAAGTCACAGGATTCAACTCAAAAAAACACTAAATGACTTTAGAAACTTTCAGAAAAATGTGTTTTTGTGCTTATACAGGAAGTAGGAAGTGAGAAAACAAGTCACAGCCGAGTGTGTGTTTATGTGTGTGTATTTACAGTATGTGTGTGTATGAAGCTGATAAGAATATCATATTTCATGCAGTCAGAGACACGAGTGCTGTCCCACATATTCCTGCAACGTGCATCATATTTATATATCAACATCCTGTAGAGATGAGCAACTTTTATCACAATGAGGGCCAAAAAAACCTAAGATTTGTCTGACCTGAGGGCCACATTCTCAACATTTATATCAGCATTTAGAATAAATGACTAATCTGAGCTTTAATACACGTAGAAACAAAGAGTTTGGTCTGTTTTTTTGCTGTTGTGTTTTTTTTGAGTCATTTTTGTGTATTTTTCTCTCCTTTTGTGCATTTTTGTTGTTGTCCTGTGTAATTTTTTGGTTGTTTTTGAAGTAATTTTGTGTCTTTCACTGTCATATTATTATTTTATTTTTGTGTGTGTGTGTGCGTTTGTTTTATGAGTCATTTTGTTGGTTATTGTTGTCAATTTTTGTTTTTAGAAACATTTTTGTGTAATATTGTGTATTTTTTTGGGGGGGGGGCAGACAAAATGACAGAAGGGCTGCATGTGGCCCCTGTGGTGACTTCTGTGTGGTTCATTTCACAGGCTTTACCTCTGCTGTTCAGCACAACACCAACACAACTAGAAGGTTGTGGGTTTGAATCTCGGCCTCTGCATTCCCTAATGTTCCCTCTGAGCGTTTCTTTTGACTTTTAAAAGCATTCCTGATCAAAGTTAGGGCCTGAAGACAGAATGTGGCCCGTACGAGCACGCACGCTAACCTGAGGAAGGATTTTCCATTGATCATAAAGTAAAGCTTATTAACTTCCAGATGTCTGACTCACTTTTCTCCACCTTAGAATGTTCTCAGAGAGTCTGCAAATCAGACACAGGCATAATAAATGATAAAAGCTCAACAAAGTGAGAGAAACACACACAAAATGACAGAAGAATAAACAAAATGACTCCAAAGAGACACAATATGATTCCAAAAACACAGCAAATCAACACAAAAACAGAATGACCAGAAAAATTACTCCAAAAAAAAAAAAAACCTAGAATAAAAATAGGCAAAATGACTCCAAAAACACAAAAGACAATTACAAAATGTCTCCAAAAACACACAAAACTACAATAAAAATAACTCTAAAGTCACAAAATGACAACAAATGTATTCATTACACTCAAAACAACAATAAAATTACACAAAACGACAACAAAAAATAACTACAAAATCACAAAATGGCAACAAAATTACACAAAATAACTCATTACACACGTAACAACAACAACAATAATAATAATAATAATAATAATAATAATAATAATAATAATAAACACCACACAAAATGACCCCGAAAACACACAAAACAACAAAAATACATGTAAAATGACAAAATAATACACTAAATTACTCCAAAAACACACAAGACGACAACAAAAAAATAATAACAGTAAAAAAAAAATTAAAAAAACACAAAATATGTTTAAAAACAAACAATAACATCCTAAATCCACACAATCCTCTGCTCTGGACTCATATCATGAACATTATTAATGAATATAAACGCGCTCTAATGTGAGCTTTAATGTGAAAAACTCGCTCCTCTTCATAATAAAAGCAGCTCTCTGGAGACGAGCGTCACACGCGGGCACGCCGGGGTCAGTGACCGCGCACGCTGCCTGTTTATGTGTGTGCGAGGTCCTCGGGAGCGCGCCCCCCCTGGCCGAGGAAGGTGAGCCAGTGTCTGGAGGGGAGGACTCGGGAGCGCGACCAGCTCGAGGATCGATCGGATTAAACTCGATTTGAGTGAAATTAACACAAAGGAAGAAGCAGCTCGTGCACCGCACGGACAGGTCGCGGATGCGAGACACGCCGGACAAACAATTTAGCGACAAAAACACAACAACTTCAACTTTTTCCCCTCTTTCTTTTATTTATATTTCAAACTGAAAAAAAGGACCACGGTGGATTTTTCTTCTTCTTCTTCTTCGTCCCTCCACCACCTCCACGGAGCAGAGCGGAGGGAGATACTAACGAGGAGTTGATTTGATAGAAGAAGCCTGGCTGGGTAAGCACATTAATGCACCTATTTTTTTATTTTTTACAATGACTACACTTCATTTTTCAACCGAATACTGGCGTTTTTACCTCTAGTACGCATCGCTTTATGGATTAAAAAAGAAAAGAAAAAGCCGCTGCTGTGAATAGTAAGTTTTCCTGAGTTTTCCACCGGACACACGGCGGTGTCTCCACCTGGAGCGGCTCCGGGTTCACCCTCACAAAGTCACCGTAGGGTCCGTGTAGCTGCCATGCCGACATGCTAACAATAGCAAGTTTAGCTTTGCCACCCGCTTTGCATCCACACACACACTCTCACGCACCCGCACACGCACGGAGACGCACTACTAACAGTTGTAGTAGGTTTTGTTTGTGTGTTTTTTTTTTTTTAGTTGAAAAGCGTCCCCAAAGCGTTACTTTATCTCTTCAAACTTACTTATTGTTGCTTTAGGTGGACTTGGCTACAGTTTAGGTTTTTTTTGTAGTGGTACTGTTAGCCTCGTTAGCTAATTGTGTTGCTGGAGGAGACACGAGGTGGGCTCGAGCAGCGTAGAGGTGAGTCACCAGCAGCCGACACTGAATGAGCGGCTCTCACGGACATTCCCAAAGGACGAAATACGTCCATAAAACAACCAAACACAACTCAAATTCACTTCATGTGTGTGCGGAATTGTTAATCTTTTTTTAGTTCGCGATGTTTGTGTGTGTGTGTGTGTGAGTGTGTAGTTTAATAATTGGACGGAGCAGTGGATGGGATGAGTGAGGCCAGTCGGTCATTCTCCACTAAAACGATGGTCCCATCTGGTTTTAAATCACCCCAAAGCACTTTAAAACACACCAAAAGGCGTAAATGTGTCGGTTTTATCAAAGTGACGCTCAGTATATACTGCAAAGCTGTGATTTAAGAGCTCTAAATGGGGGAGAGTTGTTTCCTCCGGTCCGCACCAGCGCGTACCAAACGGCTGATAGGCTAATTAGCCTTGGCTAGCCGCTCGAGGCACAAGTAGTAGCCTGTTAGCATTGCTATCGTTCTATTAGACGGAGTTATTAGCCCCCGAGCTAACCGGACATCTTTCTGTACGTGTGTCGCTTATAAAGCTTGAACTTTTATGCGTTACTAGAGTCACATACAAGACAAATCACACAACACTGGTACATTTTTGTTTTTAAACAGTATTTAAGGGTTTTAGTTTTTATTTACATCAAGTTTTTATACGACACTTATTAGCCCCGAGCTAACCGGACATCTTTCTGTCCGTGCGTCGCTTTAGGGCTTAGAAATGTACTTTTATGCTTCATCAGAGTAAAAGAGCACATATCACCTATCATTGAGACATATTTGTGTGTTTTAAAACTGTATATTCCGCTTTAGTTTTATTTATATCAAGTTTTTGCTCTCATTGTATACGGGCACTTATTAGCCCCCCGAGCTAACAAGACATCTTTAGGTCCGGGCGTCGCTTTCAGGATTAAAAATACACTAACTTTTTTTTTTTTTAGAGTTTTATATAGCACACACAACCCAACACCGGGTTAACAGTGGTGTTAAAACAGTAGTTTCCGTCAGAACGAGCGTTTCGCTGGTGGTGTTACCTTTTTTTTTTTTTTTTTTTTTTGCACGGAGTGAAGTTTGAGATAGTTACACTTGTTACTCGGGATAAAAACACCAGCAGGTGCCTGTGTGTATATATGTGTGTTTTCATCCACTTTCTCTAACGCGCACAGTTTTCCGTGTGTACTCTCCTTTGCGTGCGTTTCTAGTTGCTCTATCCTGCCCCTCTTTCTCCATTATGCGTTGCTGTAATCGGTCAACTTGCATAATGGTCACCCTGTCACTCTTTCTCTCTCTCTCTCACGCGAAGCAGAAAGCTCTGGAAAAGTGACCGAACAAGCCTCCAAACACATACTTTTTTGTTTTCAAAGCTTGTTTATTATTCACACACTGTGGCTGTTATGGACGCAGAGGATTCAGTTTCACATGTGCTGGCTAGTTTTCAGTTGCTACCCCCACCTCCAACACCAGCTTGTGTGTGTGTGTTTGAGCCAAGATGGCAGCTAGTCTTGTTTAGCGGGCCACTGAGGTAGAGATAAGAGGACACACGCAACAGATGCTCTGCTCTGCTCCGTCCTGCCTGTCTTATTCTTTCTTGTGGTTAAAGTTGAGAAAGTCTTCTTGGTATTCTCAAAGATGCAACGAATACACAAAATACGACAACACAAATATACAAATTGACAACAAAAATACTCAGTTGTTCCAAATATATAGAAGATGACTACAAGAACACACTAAAGCAGTGGTTCTCAAACTTTTTTGGCCCAAGTACCCCCCTTTCTCTTATTTCTCAATCCAAAGTTTGTCTGACTACAACATTTTGCCTAGAATTCTATGAAAAAACCACTATAGATTCAAATAACTGGAATGAAACAGTATTTGCTGCCTCCTGAATAGATTTATTACTATAGTTTTGATCATTTTCCATCATCTCCCGCCTAGTGTGGAACCAAGACTGACCCTTGTATTTTCAGTTCATGTTCTAATCAAGATCATTTTCATGATTATCATTTTTAACTGAAAATAAACATTAGAAAACGTCATTTTTTATGCTTTCGTTGTTGCACATTGGAGCAGCCACCGCCGGCAGTCGGCGAGAAGGAGATTGCGCTGCATGGCATGAATGACTAGAAGAGTGGATTTATCAAGAGATGAGTCTAGAAGGACATTGAAGCCATTTAGATAGCGAAAGCACGTATGACCGAGAGCGTAAAACCTAATAAATATGTACAGGTTTTGTCATTTAGACGAAATTTTATTTCATTTTACTGACTTGGATGAAGGTAGATTTCTGGTTGTATATATTTTTTAAATGAAGTCTTGTCAAGTTGACTCATCTATTTGGTCTTGCCACTCTGTATGGAATACACATTAACCAATGGATAACTTGTGTTTCTGATCGCACAGTTTGCTGTATTTACTTGCTTACGACAATTTATTTTTTGTCTTTTAGGTGTACCGTAGTGAGAATGGGATCTGTCATAGTTTTGGTTTCTGATCGCATACCCAATTCCGTTTCTTGAACATTTCTTAGTTCGATATTGTTCCTGGCGAAAGTCAGAATGAAATCAACATGCTTGATTGACCAAAAATAGCTACTTCCCATGAATTGTGTTTAAAGGTAAAAAATTGTATAAGAAAAATTACTTTTGCGCATGTCTTTTTTAGAGGCTTAAGTTTTCCGTTTCAAAATTAACCATTTTGAGTTTTCCCATTTCCGGTTCAGTACATCCTTTTTTGTTTAATTGGCTGATCCTAATCAGATGTCATTACTAGCTTTTAAACGTTCCAAAATTGTGCTAAACATGCTTAATTGAGTCAATTTTCGTCATTATTTCATTATTGTATTTTCCCCAAATGCAACGACAGTCACTTGAATTTGCGCAAGATTTGTTGTCTGTCGGTTCGCTAAAGTTGCTAACCATTAAGCCACCTGTTTTACAATGAAAAAAATAGCATTTAAATGTGTGATATGGTTCCAAAACATGTCAATGAGGGTTTGGTCTGATCATTTCAGGAGTTGAACCCCGTCATGTTTCTCTGACCAACTGTTTAGGATGAAAAATGCATGATGTTGGTCCCAGTGTGTCTTATTTTGAGAGAAACAACAAATCCCCGTCATTCTGGGAATGCACCACATGGAGGAAGGAAAGTCATTCTCATCTCTGTAGAACACAATTAATTTCCTAGTGTTAAATCCATCCACTTATGCTCATTCTACAGTTATTTGTGCACAATGTGTTTATTGACCATGAAGATTTAACTGTGCCGAACCTCCTTTACCTTTTGTCGTGGCTCAAAGAAATAGAACAGCTTGTTTGCATCGAGTTCATTATTTTGCCATGGCTTTCAGAGCAAAATAAGGAGTTAATCTTTAATCTTTAGTAGAGCATCCCTGTGTCAAAGACTTGTCCATTTCCGTTTCATTGGCATTCCTTAATCAGACGTCATTACTGGCAATAAACGTCCTGAAATCGTGCCAAACACGCTTAATATAGTGAACGATTCTTTTAGTAATCGATTAATTTATCGTTTTTTTTTTTTTTTTTACTCGAATGATCATGAAAGAGATCACGCGTTTTGCAGTCTATGCTTCTTGTACTTATTTCCTAAAAAACAGAAGAATTTAACAAAATAAACTTGCATGACCTTTTAAAGGGGCATTACTTCATTAAAGGCCTAATAAGCAACATTCCTCAAATAAACACAACTACAGTGTTTCACTGAATATTGCATTTATATCCAAATTGAGGTAAAAGAAAACTCAATACAAATACAACTTTAACCTTAAATATGAAGCAAAGTAACAGAACATTACTGTATTTTTGTAAGTAATGCTATTTATTTCTGTGGTTATTCATATTGGTTTTTTGATGTATAAACGTGTGAATTACAAGAATGTACAGTTGATTTTACTCATGATCGCCTTAGTTTTAAATCCAATTAAATTGAAAAACGTTTGATTTTAGACCCATATTTACTGATATATCTGCCATAAGTAAAGATTATTAATAAATCTGACCCAGGGTTACTCTTTGAATTGTCCACTGTGTTAAATAGATCCTCCAGTCAAGCTGCTGCTGGATTAAGTGTCAGTAAGAAATACTAAAACTGCTTCACAATAACTTTATGTACAGTGTGTAATGATCCAACACTCTATTTTTTTTTTTTTTTTTTTTTTTTTTTTTTTTTTTTCTTCTTTTTTTTTTTTATTAAAGTAAAACTTAGATTTTTGCCGCTTTTTTCCTTTGGCGCTGCAGGCATGGGACACCCTGCGGAGTGAGTGGTAGATTGCAGCAAAGGTGGGGCGGCATGTTTCATTAAAAGCAGTCCGGGTCGTCAAAGAACCAAAACCAAAACCAATTTTCTTTTTTTTTCTGAAATGATTTAGTCGGTTCGACTAATCCTGCGCTAAAATCGCGCAAAATGAAGTAGCACCAGATATGACTTGGCAATCTGTTTTTTCAACACTTGCTAGAGATCTGGCCATTCCTTTTACGATGCAGAATATCAGGTAAATGTGTGATGTAGTCCCAAAAACATGAGAGTATATTCCCTGTAATATTGCAATTTCCCGCTTGATTTAGTTAAAAGAATAATCAAAACTTTTTAATAAATGATCATTTCTGGACATTCTGTTCATTTTCTTCAATCACAGAATATAGGAAACCCTAGTTATGACCTATGAAGCATTGGTTTTGTCACTCAGTGATTATCTTGTGCCGATACTAGTATTGGGAGGGGTCTCGGTATGGCACTAAAAGGCTGACATCGTTATCGGCAAGTCCTAACTATTAACACGCTGATACCATTTACAGCATCAAACTCTCCTTCAAACTACTTTTGTTACTCAGTCCGGCTCAACGGAAGAAGAAGCAGCCAAACGCCAACGAAAAAGAATCCACCAAAAGTTTGCGTTACCACGTCACTTGGCTCAGCTAAGAATTGGAAGAAAAACTGGTCACATTTTTAAAAATTTTTTAAATGCTGCGGTATTGGCATGTATGGTATCGACCGTTACGATGCAGCTGGGTATCGGTTATGGTATCAGGACCAAAAAGGGCATTGGAACAACACTATCGACCGTGTGCTGTGAAAACGATAATGGGTTTACAATAACAGACATGTTTTACCAGCAGAAAATGGCCATTGTTGTCTTTCACTTCTTTTGTGTTTAATCTTCAATTGTTCTTGTGTTATGTCCAAACTTGTCCTTCTCTGTTGTTTTGCCTGTTTTTTTTTTTTTTATTCAATTGGCTCACTTGTTGTAAAGTAACTCTGAAAGTCCACCAACACTTGTTGTTTTGAAGTTGGACGATGTGGATAGTGAGACCTACGGGCTGATCTGTGTGCGTTACGTAGCACCACCAGGTGTAGCACTGACAGCTGGGTGGTGTTGGGTGTCTACTAGGTGCTGGTGTTTGTTAGGGTGGCCATTTTGTCTGCTATCATCATGTGTCATGGATGGCAGTCCTGTTGGCGGAGTAGAGAAGTGGTGCTGTTGTTTTTCCCTCCATCTCTTTCATCTTTGCCATCTATCGCTCCACCTCCACCCACTCGCTCTGCCCATGCGTGAGTGAGCCTCCCCCTCTCTTCTCCTCTCCACTCTCTGTTCTCACCTCTGCCATCGCTGTCTTCATCTCTTCATCTTTGCTTGCCTGTCGTTTCCAGCCTTCCTCCCCCCACCGCCCCCCCAAATCCTCTCATTTCTAGCCAAAAGGTTAGCGGGGGTCTTTAGCGCCGTGGTGACATTCAAAACCGAGTGTCATCACCATCTCTCTCACCTGCCTCTTCCTCCTCCTGTGCCCCCCACACCCCCTCCCCCTCCCCCCTGCAGCGAGGGCCTTCTGGACCGAGTGCTTTGCCTAGAAGAGGCTGGCATTACTACAGCTCTCAAGTGTTGGTGTGTGGGCTGTATGTGTTTTTCTGCGCGGCCTGTCAAGTGTCTCTCTGACCCATATGAAACGCTCGTCTTTCAATCTTCCACCGACCTCTCTCATAATCCATTTTCTTTCTCATCATCTGGTGCTCTTGACACTTTGTGTAAATTGGAAAACACCGAAAGCTGAAGAGTTTGTAATTCCATTGAGTTTTTGTGCGATGACAAACATTGGCACTGCAAAAGTGCAGAATGGAAGACATTGTCCATGTTTTTAGTAGATTTTTTGCACCCATTCGGTACAATAATGTTTTTTTAAACAGAAAAACCTGAGACTTCAACTAGGGCCTTCAATATTCTATTTCATAATCCCCCAAATTTTGTTTTTGGGTTCACCCCTTTTCACTTTACACTTTTCTGTTTCCCTTGCTACGTCTTTCCCCTTTTCTATGTGTTAAACTTAAACTTAAACTTCCACAAATCATACCAAACATGCTAAATAGGTTTAATAGTTAACAACTGTTAATAATTTTAAATTGTATATGCTTCAGAAATTGAATTAATGCAAGATGACGTTAGTCAAACTGCTAGACTCTAAAATTCCAAGGAAATGTGATATTTGCGAAACCTTTCATTACCTCCAACCAGTGAATCACCCTCCCCGTTTGACCCATTATCACACGCAGCTGTGTGATGGCGATTATTCTGCCGTGACGTGTCACCAGAAACTCATCACCAGTTCAGCTAATACACCAACAGTTCCTTTTCCGATTTGAATGCAGTCATAACAACCTGAATGGCTTGTTCATCACAACTCATTAAAACACTCTTCAGATGAAGCGCTACATGCATTTTCAGTCACAGGATAACATGTCCGCTTGATCCGTTACACGTAGCGATAAGTTTTGAACGGGATAATGGGCAGAATTAAACATATTTGCCCGTTTCAGACATTGTAAAATATGGTGTAAATGTGTGATATTGTCCCAAAACATGCATGTGAGGCACTTCATGTCATTTTGGGACAGATTTTAAGTAAAGAGCGGAAAAAACATGCCTGGATCATATTGTTTTCCACGATCATGGAAAATCAAAGGCCCTGCATTTGTTGATGACATCTCAATTTAAACCAGCAAATGGAGGAACTTTTGATCATTGAGCGCAGAAAGTAAGGTTGTAAAGAAAAGTATGTGAGCGTGTATGTGTGTAAATGCGTCATTAGCCCCCTTTACCTTCAGTTTTTATAGGAAGGACCGTGGAAACTTAGTAGTTTGTAGCCAGGCAGGTGGGACTGGGAGGTAAACGTGATGAATCCTCTGCTGTCTATTGGTCTAAAAAGATATGTCAGTAGCACTAATTGATCAGGCTGAAGTAGTGGGGGGGTTGTTGGCTACATATCCTGTTCTATAGTCAGTGTGGGAGAATTCTCAGATGCAATTTATTTGCTAAAACTTGTAAAATCTTGTAACTTTTTTAAACTTTAGGATTCCTTAATTTTCTAGTAAATCTCTGGGATCATTTGAGTTCATCCGCTTTGTAAACATAATGTAGATTTGGCATTTTCAGCGTCTAAACAAAATATGAAGTCTACATTAAAGAGACGAGAGGTTTTTCTTTTCTTCATTTTTGCTGTTGGCATGTGAATTTTAAAAAAAAATGATTAAAATTTAAATTAATTGATTTTACATGGACTAGTCATGTAGCAATTGTCAGCCATTATCAAAAACTGTAAATAGTAACATGAACAACTAGACCAGAGCATGGAATGAAAGAAATTGATCTTACTCTAACTTTACACGAGTTGTTGTCAAAGAAGGATAAGATTGAGTGGCTAATTTTTGAAGGTTGTCAATAGATTTAGATGTTTGAGACGTATAATGATGCAGAAACAGACTTGCATGTGCTGCTATGCGTTCTTTTCTTGATAATCCATTTGTTAAGGGCCAGGGTTTCCTCTTGCCTTCTTTCACTTAACTGACAGTACGTTGGGTCTATTATTGGTTTGAGGAATGTTTATAGTATCATCAGCCAAGGTTTTTTTTTACTAGAAAGAACATGAAGAGGGTCATTCCAAAGCAGAAGTTGTAAAATGATTATAAGAAGAGATGGCCACTTATTGAATAGAGCTCTTGTAATGATCTGGTTTTAACACTAAAGCACATGTGTACATTACATGTGTACACTATTTGATTTGTGTTTAACTTTTTAGTGAGATTGCTCTGAAAACTTGGGTCAAATTCATTTTAGTTCAGGAGACAAATAAGGGCCAGTTCGATCTTAAGTGGTCCACAGATTTTAGGTGGGGGAAAAAAGAGCATTTTCAACATTATTGTGCTCTAGTTTTCAACATCATTCCATCCAGGATCTTCACTTCAAAAGTTGTTGATTTTGTAACCAATTTTTGTGGAATTATTTGTGAGAAATTGCAAGATTTTTTTTTGGAAAATTTTAGATTCATTTTCTATATTTGTGATTAAAAATGACTACATTCATGTGTTATGAGCATGAGAAAACTTCTAGCCACGAAAACATTGTGTAGTTTAAAACTAGTTTCATTGAATTTTTGAATTTCAGACATTTACAACTGAATTATTTGGTTATTTACACAATAATTCATGATTTCTGTCTTTTGCGGGCCAAATTGGATGCTCTAAAAGACTGGGTTTGGCCCCCGGGCCTTGAGTTTGACACGTGTGATCTAGCACTTTGATTTGGTATTAAAACAGGTTATTGCTGAAAATGTGAATGCTTAACGTCAAAATTGATCAAAAATAAGGATGCTTTTAATATGAAACTTTTTTGGTGTCAAGAATCAATTAGTTTTTGTATGGAGGGCTATCAGGATTTAAAGGTGCGTTCTGCAGTTTTGACAAGCTAGCAGGACCTCCACTAAGCCCCTTCTCCCTGTCCTGTATGCGTCCCTCAGGGCTCCGTCCAAAGCCACGCCCCCACAAGCTTTATCGTAGGCAGTGGTGGCTTAAATGCTCCGGGCATTTTATTTGAAATAAACACATTTGCATGACAGATGAGTGTTTCTTTAGACTAATGCGTTCAACCAGTGTGTCACAAGCAGGTCCAGCGAGTTCTAACTACAGTTGGTTGATGCATAAACACTGTCTGACAATAAAATAGGTTCCACACTCTAATAATTGGCTTTGATTACGACACATATTTGTTGTTACTTTGTTTCCACTTGCTTCTGTGATGTCTCAACATTTATTTCCTCCCAAACTTGCATACATTTTCACCAAGTTCTTGTGTTGATGTCAGATTTGTACTACTGCGCAATGTCCTCTCCAGCACATCCCAAAGATTCTCTATGGGGTTCAGGTCTGGACTCTATGGTGGCCCATTCATGTATGAAAATGATGTCTCATCTCTTTCACAATGTGAGCCTGATGAATTCTGGCATTGCCCTCTTGCCCATGCCATCAGGAAATTAAAAAAAAAAGGGTCATAGATGAAATAACCTGGTCATTCTGTGAATTCAGCTGGTATTCGGGTACATGTAGGCCTGGGCCGATAACAGATTTTGCTAGACGATATATTGTCCCACAAATTATTGCCGATAAACAATATTGTTAATTTTTTTTTTGACCAAATTAACCACTAATGTAATATTAACATATCATAAAAATGCAAGTACACCCTTTCAAATGCAATCAACTTGTATTTCTCATTGCTCATTGTTCAAATGCTGGCGGCCTGCCTCCCTGTTTCATTCTGTTCCGTTTTCATTCAGTCTTAAACTACACAGAATGGACCAAATTTGGGGTGCACCGAAATGAAAATTTGTGGCCGGAGCTGAATAAAATATAAACGCTTGGCATAATACCAAATATCGAATGCGGTTAAGTTTTTCACTATTTTTAATAGTGCATAAATAGCCTATAATTATTTTATTTTTTTAAAGAAAGTATATTTTTATTGAGTATTCATAATCATTTACATTTTTTAAAATATTCCAGTAGCCTTTGCTTTTTAAAAAAAACACAAAGTTTTTCATTTATTCAAATGACTGAAAAAAATTCTCTTTATAATGGTTTTGATAGTGATATACGTCCTTTAGCCTCATCCAGAGGGCCAAAGTTGAAAAAGTTCTGTTTACTCCCTCCCTTGTTATTCCACATTTTGTAAAAGCAGTCAGCTCCAAACGGGTGAGTTGGATTTTGCCCACGTTGGCAGATGACGTCACCTAACATGCCTCCTAGAATGTGAGCTCTATCTAACAGCTAACAACACAAAGATTTATACATATATAAAAACTTTATTGCCATATATGTAAATGCAAACTGCACTACTTTTTCTGCTGTCGATCGTGTTGGGTGTCACTGCTTGGAGCCACAGCCATTGTTTACACACATCAGCTGTTAGCACTCTATGCTAATGCTTCACCAGTCTATGCCGTGAGACCCAACATCGCTTGTAAATTGAGGAGGAAACAATGGGTATGTTTACAGATTAGTGGCTCACAGCGCTAACAACGGACTCTGTTGTGGAAGACGGCTTCCAACTTTTACGCTGTGACGGATGACGGAGAGCACTAAGGAAAGGAGAGAGTCTGGCTGTGTTTGTGTACGGAGAGGAGCTGCTGCTCTGGTTGTGCATCAACGCGCACACACTTTTCTGACTCTAAATCACTGCACGTTGTTTGATTGCGTCACACGCTACTATTCGGCCTTGCTTTTAACTCATTTCATCGGAGACCGAATGTTGCTTTTTTTGCAATATTCGGCCGAATATATTTGATGGCCGAATATTCAGCGCATCCCTAGACAAAATAGTTTCTAGTTTACTCCGTTTATTCTGCTATGGAACAAACATGCAGGTTCTGAGGTCTTCCCGTGAGGAAACTTAATAAATGATTAAACAAATGTATGTCAAAAGTAGAAGGTGGATATAAGTTGTACTGACGTGGATTATTTTGACTAACCTTTTTAATTGTCATATAAAGATATATGAGAGCAGCATTAGTCACCCACTTTCTCCTCAGGGATCAATGGTTTACTGAATCTGATCAGGTTTATTGTCTGTTTTTATCAACTTAATTTAAATTATCCTGATGACATCATTCCAGACTGTAATGATTAAACAAAAACTAAATGGACACAAGCAAGCATCAGTTATTTCACCACTAGGGGCCAAAATATTTGACAGTCAATAACCTACAATGTAGGGATGGTGCACCTAATGATGCCCCCCCCCCCCCCGGAAAAATTTCCCCAAAACGTTCCTTGCCTCATGATGACGGCGTTTCTCCCGATTCTGTCCATTTCCGCGTTCAGTAGTTTCCATTTTCATTGGTCGATTCCGTTAACGTGGATTTCATAGGGCCCTATTCATAATCGACTGAGTCTCAAGTTCCCATTCAATTGTGTGTGTTGACATGAGTTCCACTCATGTTTGGTTTCGCCAATGCCTTTTACGATATTTCAAGATTTTTTTTCTGATCACATCTTTCCTCTAAGATGTTTTCCCACGGTCCTTCCAGTTCTCAATAATTTGTTTGACAGTTCTTAACTTGATTTTAGTTGTAAATCACCATTTTCTTGATGAAACTATATCAATTATTTGGACAACGTTACACTATTTTTCAATATCACGTCTGCCACGATTTGGTTTTATTTGATTCTGGAGCCTTCGACTAATTTAAAACGATATTTTATCCCATTTAACACAATCAGTTACATTTGACCTAAAGCTAGAAAAAGAATACCAGCCAGTTTGGATGTGTATCCTAACAATGACTATTGATCGATGGTTTCGTTTCCTTTGATTTGATTGTTTCTAGCCAATTCAGATCAATGTATCGTTGCATGACTATTTAACCCTTTGCAAACTGATTAACATAATTTCCATGGCAACAGGTTGTCCTACAACCTAGGTAACCTATTCAGAAGCTAGTCACTCTGTGCGTTTACATACACAGGTATATACAGCTATTCTCACAAGTCACTTAAGAACTTCTCGACTTCGGACTATATGTAGGAGAGAAATTCATATTTCTACATATATTTCTCCAAGTGAATCTTCTTCGATAGCTGGTGCTTTTTTTATGTTTTTTTACAACAAAACACATTGGCAAGTTGACGATGACGGATCAAAACCTTTTGAGGTTCAGCTCCTTTAGCTGCATCTCTTTCTTCTTTGAGGGACAGTCACCACAGAGCATTTGCAGAATGCTGCATCCCACTGAAGTCGAGCTAACATGGCTACATGCACAAATTGCTTGATTGTCAATCTCATTATGTGTGTGTTTAATTAATCCAGGTACAGATGGTCAGATTCCAGCCGAGCTAAGAACTGTCAACTGAAACACAGGCACACATGCAGTAATTATCCAATGGGAGGTTATTTCTTATTTGCTTGGTTAAACCCAGATGAGTGAATAGTCAACTCAATCATAACCTACTTGGTTATTTGCAGGAGTCGAGCAAAACTGTATACCTCAAGGAATTTTATGTTTTACTTGTTACAGTTTTGTCCCCACATCAGCTAATCAGTGGATTGTGTCGAGGCTCTTGGTTTTCCAATTCAAATTTTCCACAATTTATTTTCAGGATAAACTCATTAACTTTTACTTTCAGTTTAATCAGCTGTACCTTGGTTGATGTACTTGGGTTTGATTGAATTTCCCTTATTCAATGTACTTGAATATATACTGGTAAGTAAGTGTATTTTTCAATGCTTTAGAAGTCAAACTGTTCTTCCAAACACTTGCTACATATTTAAGCACCTGTGTTTTATGGAACTAGTACAATGCAGCATCGGATGTATGTATTCATATAGTGGGAGGAGCTTAAGTAGAGTTGTCAATTATGGCCAAATGAGTGTGTTTGACGGTTGCATGTACAAAGAGGTGTACTGTACATACTCTGTAGTGTTATAAAGGGGTATATGGGTGCAAAGTAAAATAGTGTGTGCGATTTCCCTGGTTTAATTCTATGCGACATGCACATGATAAATTGATAAGGTTCGCACCAATTCCGCGGTTTAGGTAGAATCTGATAAGACTCATACATTCGTACAAATAAAACTTTATTTAGCATTTAACATTCCTTAGTGCAGGGGCGCTTATCATCTAAGAGTGAGTAATTAATATACAAACAGATGTAACTTAGCGAACAGACTGAGAATAACTTAACCTATAGATCATGTGTGTGGCTCACACTTCCAGAGGAAACATTGTGTGTGACTCGCTACTTCTCCTTGGGCTCACACACGCACATGCTTTAGCCGCTGACACGCATGCACTCAAGTCTCACGCATTTCAACCTGATGTGAGTCACTAAGAGCTTTGCTACTATATCAGTGTGAGTGCGGCTTCTCAGACGGCCCTCCCCCCTCTCCGGTCTAATCTGGTGTAACCCGCATTGATTCCACTGTGATTTCAAAATAAAATGAAAAACGTAATCACCAAATGAGGAACAGTCAAAAAATATGTTCACAGGAGCTTAAAACTTGTGAAAGAGCCTTGAACTGTCTTCCTCTCTCTCATTTGTGTGTCTGCTTGGCTGTGTGCGCGCACATCTGGTGCATGCTCATGTAGTCAAGCTCAAGCTCTTCAGTGATTGGCTCTGGCCGCACACGTGACTCTAGTGGCTGTGCTTTGCTCGCGGTAGACAATTTTATGAAATTATCTATTAACTGTAGCATTACAGCATAGACAAATGCAACGTCGTGCAGCTTTGAACCAAGCTGTAGCTATGTAGCAAGTATGAGCTCCATCTGTCCCTGAACATCAGATATTTGACGGACAGACAGAGATTTCTTGCTTTTATAGATAGATATATGGTGAAAATCCTCGATATTCTCCCCAAAATGTATGTGAGGGTATCAGTGCCACATAAGAATTTCCGTTTCATGAAGTTAATACCTTGTTTTTAATCCATTTTCTGTGATAATGGAAAATCAGAGGCCCTAAGAGTGCTGCTTGTGAGCGTAAGATGCTTTATTGCATTATAGTCATATGATCTGGTGCAGTAAAACATCTGCATAAACTGTCTGAGCATGACCTAACCTACTCGTATCAGCTGTATTCTTTACTCTTTGACTTTCTCACTGCACTCAGAGCTAATCGTGAATCCTTAGCACTCACTAAGTGTGTATGTGTTAATAGGCTGATAAATAGATGCTGCTTGTTATTGTGAGTTTTTGCACACAACTGTCACTGAATTTTGCTGCCCAAATCATTTTTAGCAGAGTTGTAAAGAGTACTGATACATCTTACACAAGTAAAAGTACTGTTGATTGAAATTATACCGAAGTACAAGTAAGTCATACATAAAATACTCAAGTACAACTCTGTAGTTGTTGCCACAGTTCCCATGCATACAGTATATCTCATGTATAAACTTAAAAAGAGAGAGATGGGAACTTATACAATTGGGACTTCATTTATTTTCCACAAAGGCATCTGAAGAAAATAAAAATTATTTTTTAAAATAAAATAACAATAATAAATTAATGTCAAAATTTAAAAAGTATCTTAAGTACCCATTAAAGCAACTCTATTACAGTAAGGTGAGTACTTGTATTCAGTTACTTTCACCTAAGGCTGCACCATTAATTGATTAAATAAAAAAAAAAAGTCAAAATCGGAAAACTGATTTTCCCGTTTATTTATGTGATCACAGCTAGAGTCTCTCGCCCTTTATAAACAGTTGAAAAACAAGTTTCAAACACATGTTTAACATGATAGACCCTGACTACAACCTCTTTTTTTAAATGTAATGTGTGAGGTTTTTTCCTAATGCAAGGTTCTCTTTTCAAAAATGCTGATGGATTCATTTTTAGTTGGGCAGGTTGTTATTTTATCAATCCCACACGGGATTTAATATTCTTTGTTAAAGCTTTGAAGTTTACTTTATTCCCAATACAGAAATTCCTTTTCACATTTTCAGTTAAACGAAAATACTTTGCAATAATTGAAATTCAGATTTCAAAGTAAAAAAAAAAAAAAATCAGGATTTTTATTTTTAGCTAAAATCGCAAAGCCTTACTTTCAGCTCTGATTTTTAGGAATGTTTTTGTTTCAGAAACCGTTTAACAGGTTCTTTAGGTCTCTGGGCAGATGTTCAGTCTAACTAGCAGGTTCCTGGTCCTGCCCCTGTGGCCTACTTCTTGCTCTCGCTCTCTCTCTCTCCGGTCTCTTCATGTCCTCTGGGATCAGACCGAGAGCCAACCAGTGGTTTTTCCTACCACATGGAAAAGGCAGAGAACAGATTGGATAAACACAGCCCTTTCCTGCTGACCGACCCCACTCGTCCTCCCCCCTTTTCCACACACACCCACCCACTGTCCATTAACAAAGCAGCCGTGCGTAAAATAACCAGAGTTTCTGGAGCTTCGCTGCTTGCTTCTTTCTTTCTTCTCTCACTCATTTGATCGTGGCCGTCCTCCCCGTCTCAGCGCTCCCTTCCTTCCTTCCTTCCTTCCTTCCGGCCCTCCAAATCCCAGCCCTGAACACACAGCCCTGCATCCCCTCACTTGAGCATAATTACACACACAGCTAGCCAGCTCGTGTGTTCCATCCTCCATTTGGGAACAAAGGTATAAATTATAAGGGCTTAGATCCTGGTGCTAAATGGGGGGTGGTTGACTTCCCCATGTGTCCTCCAGTGGAAGGTAGCGGTAGATCTCTCACTTTTTCTCAGGTGGAGGCTGCGTCCACTCTCTCTGTAGTTGGTGTGTGCGTGTGCGCGCGTGCGTGCGCGCCTGTGTGTCTCTGAGGAAACGTGGTGTTGTTGACATGGCAGAGATTTCCTGTAGTAAAGCCTGGAGGCTACAGACAGTTTAGCTGCCAAACTGTCGACGGCACAGACAGAACTGCATTGAGCCGCTGTTGGCTAATCTCCCGCTCTTCTTCCTTCCTTTTTTTTTGCTGCAAGAGAAAAAAAACCTGCATACATTGAAGGGGGGGGGGGGGGGCTGCTTTGAAGCGGTTTAGGTAAAGTGTAAAATTCCTTACAAGTTGAGACAATTCAAGTCAGCCAAGTCATGTTGTCAGTAACAAACAAAGATGGATGAAAAGCTGAGATTTAGTTACTTTCTAGGCATGTTCAGAGCAGAGAAACTCAGTGGTTTGGTTTTCATTCCAGCCAAAAGTTTAGACAAAGTGACGTCACTGACTAACCTGCCTTTAACTGGAAGGACTCATAGGTTACATCACCTGTGGTTGGCTGGATCTCTGCAGTGAAAACTCTGAGTCACTGTGTTGAAGCATAGTGGTTCACATCTAATGCACATGTGCCAACCCTTTAAAGCAGGGGTTCTCCAACTTTTTTAGCTCATGTACTCCCTTTCGTCTTTTTTCTAAGTAAAAGTCTCCCTTTTGTCCGACTACAGCGTTTTGCTTGATAACACATTTTAAAGAATCTCATTTTGTAAATAAGTGTAAATAAACTCTATTTAGTGCAGTGGTTCCCAACCTGTTTTGGATTGTGACCCCATTTTGATTTCAAGAATTTCTGGCAACCCCAAAGACATTTTTTTTCCCCTAGAGTTAAGTTTTGATCATGTCTTAGCTCAGATATTTGTTTATTTTTACTGCATTTTAGTTGAACTAGAAACTATAGAAACAGTTGTTTCTTCTCTTCTTGTACTCGACGAAGGCGGATGCTTTTTCTCTCTGCTCCCTCCCTGCTCTTATCTGCCCTGCTGCTTGCTATGTTCTCGAGTTTGTTGTGAATGTGTTGTTTTGTTGTTTGGTGTACGCTGAGGAGGTGTATCCTAGTTCTACACTACTGCTCTCCAAAGGGAACTCAGTTTAGGACCTGCCTTTTTGCCCCTTTTGCCTACTTTTCATCTAAACATGATGGCCGTTTCAGTGTGTTGGTGTGTGTTTTTTTGCTCCAACTGCCAAGTTAAATTCTTTGTGTTGTTTTTAAACTGTACTTGGTGAATAAAATCCTTTCTGATTCTGAAAAAAAGGATCATTATTTAAAAAAAAATTTAAATCTGTTTTTGTTTTTCTGAAAATCCACTTTAAATATGTTTAAAACTTGTTTTTCAATAGTTTGTAAAGGGAGAGATATTCTACTCATTAAATGGGAAATAAATAATGTATATTTTGCAGCCTTACTTTAGAGGAGGGGTGTCAAACTCATTTTAGTACGAAGCAGTTTGATCTCAAGTGAGCCACAGATTTAATGCAGGAAAATTAGTAATTTCAACATTAATGTCTCCTAGTTTGCATTTCTACGTATGCATAAATTATGAAATATGTAATAAACCGACAATATCCAAGCAATAAGTGACGGATATTAGTCCCAATGGGTTCTTGACTTTCAATTTCCTAGATTTTGAGGGAAATATCATCTCATCATTTAAGAAAAATTGAAAGATTTTGTAGGAATTGAGTTTGTTCAACTGTTTAACATTAAAAATGACTGAAATCATGTGATATAAACACTGGGAAAACTGTGAGCCCCTGCAAAATGTTGAGTTTCATTTACACAATCCATGTTTCCTCTGTCATCTTTACTTTCTCCTGCGGGTCAAATTGGATACTCCTAAGGGCCGGATTTGTTCCCCCGGGCCATGAATTTGACGCTGGTCTCACCCTGGGACCCAAATTTTGCCATGGTCGTTAAATTGCGACCCACTTTTTTTTTTTAGAATCAACCAATCAAAATGTAGTTTTTCATAAATAGCTGTTGAAAACACACATGTAATTAAAAAAAAAAAACAAATCTATATATTTTTCTGTGCAACATACATTTCACAGCATGTCTGTCAAAATAAGTTTCTTTCAAAATAATAGACAAGTCCAATATGAGATATATTAAGTAGTTATTTTTTTGACCAGCTGCCCGCGACCCATCCAGTACAGGTCCGCGACCCATTTTTGGGTCCCGGCCCACCAGTTGAGAATCACTGCTTTAGAGCATCAAATTCGGTTCACTCGGAAAAGTAAAAATAATATCTCAGCCTCTCCAAATACAAAAATTAAATTAAAATCCACATAATTTTCGGAGCTCAGTTTTCCAGTTGTTATAACACATGATGGCAGTCATTTTTATTCTGAAATTGTTAAAAGAACTCTGAACTTTTCCCAAATCTGGCAACTTTTCCTCAAATTACTACACAAAATTTCCCAAAATCATTGAAATGTAAGTGAATATAAGCAGGGACTAATATACTCACATCATGTATCATTTATAGTTGGAAGTGTAAACCAGAGCACATTAATGTTGAATTAGCTTTATTCCCATCTAAAATCTGTAGTCTGTATTTGGCCCCTGAACTAAAATGAGTTTGAAGCCCCTGACCTAATGCATTATAAGTAGTGGTTTTTTATGTGGTTTATTTACTGACATGAATCTTATTTGTTAGTTAAACGGTGTCTAATGCACTACAGTGAGTAACTGTACGATGCTGCTGGCAGCAGCAGTGAAGTTACGCTGATTTGGCAGCAGAGTTGTGTGGTTTGGGCTCTGCTGAATAGGTGAGCTCAGTAGCTGTGGGACGACAGCCACACATTCACTTTGAGTTCTTAACTTACCTCTTTGTTTACAAGCTTGGCTGAAGCTCTGTCACGTTAGAGTATATGGGACTGTCACTGTTTCAGGTGAGGTGGAGCCACATAGACTTGCAAGCTACAAACACAGCATGGAAATTCATTTCATGTTTCACTTTTATTGACCGCTGTCAAGCTCACTCCGTATCTGCATTTTTATTTTAGTTACTTAGTTTGCCTAGGTCTAGAACCAATAAAAAAGTGAATGTTTGTATTATTGGTAAACTTTGAATATTTGTTACGCAGCACGTTAAATGCCCGCTAATGATGGCTCTGAAGTCATTGATGAGCAACAAAGAACCAGAAGTAGGGACGAGTAAAGTCTTAACGGGTTATAGACGAGCTTTATCTAGTTTTACCTAGGGATGTAACGATTCACTCAACTCCCGATACGATTCTCTCACAATTTATTTTACAAAATGGGACTGTATATAAATGACTGAAAAATATTCCTTTATTTTTTTTGGGAAAATACTATACTATTTTTCATTGTCAAAAGAATCCCTTGAATAACTATTCAAAACAATGCAATTTAACTAAAAATAAATCTTGAATGAAATAAATAAAGGAATAATACAAATGAAGAAGAAGCTTATTTAAATTCTGGTTCTATAGTAAACAATATAAAACTGCAACTGAAAATGTATTTTGTGCCTTAACAATTAGACTTTAAAAAAAAAATAAAAAATTAAAAACACTCATTTTACTGTATTTAGGTCAGATATTTGTTTGAACCAGCAGAGGGCGCTGGTAACCCAGTGGTCGGTTGGCATTCAGATATTTTGCAGTGAAGAAGAGATGCTATGCTAGCAGACAGAGCTAATAGAAAAACGTGACTTTTACAGATACTCACGTAATATTACAGATATTCTTTCGGTGCTAAAGGGGTAAGGAATCATTTATGACTATGTTTAAGAGTAGAAGATGGCCAGAAAGAAAGTATTAGCAGATTTCGCTCGCCACCAACACTTTTGGGTAGCGCCCTCTGCTGGTTAAAAAAAGTACTGCGATTCAATTTTCACAGCATTGATGTGAATCGTTATACCTATGAATCGATTTTTAACTGCCTTACGATTAATTGTTACATCCCTAGTTTTAACACTTCCAAAACTTATGATGCGAGTCTTCCAAAAAAAACTGACGATTCGGTTTTGATTCTCGGGGGAAAGGTTTCGATTCAGAACCGAAAATGCTGTTATCCGTCTTGCCCGTTCAAAGTTGGTTGGAAGTTTAGTAAAGTGATGGCGTGTGCGTTGTTGAGTTGGTTGCGGCAGCTGTTCGGCTTCTTTTAGCTATGGGTGATGATGTAAAATGTGCGCTCGGACATTTGAAGTGTTCCCAAAGCGCTGAAATAGAACAAACCGCTACAGAAGCCCTGAGATGGCTTGAAAATTTTGAATCGACTTAGAATTTTTATTTATAGGAATCACGATTCGGATGTGAATTGTCAACGTAATTGACATAAAGTTGTTGAGGTCACGGGTTGCTGTTCCTATCAGTTAACTTTTTTTAATGCTTTCATATTCACAAAATTTAGTCTAAAAATGCCTGTTAGAGTTTTTCTGCAAATACACCAAACTATTCTAACTTTTTTCCATATTTTTGCTACTTTTAATGCATGTTTGCTACATTGCTCCCATTTCTGCTACTTAATCAAATTTCAATACCTTCTGCACACATTCTTTCCACTTTCCAGACATTTAACAAATGTATTTTTTATAAAGTATATTCAAGCCAGTTTATTTAGACAATATTTAAAGAGGAAACATTCACAGCCCAACTTCAAAAACACACTTTACTCTGTTGGTGTTCGAGTGTTGCAACAAAAGGAAATGCAATTCATAAAGTCTTGTGTGCGTCCTCGCCAGATGTAAAAAAAAAAAAAAAAACCACACACCAGTTTTACGCACTTTAAGGTTTCTCTCAATACTGAATTATAAGTCGCACGCACACGTGTAGCGCTTTTAATTAGCCACAGATTCACGCCCCTCACAATTTAAGCCCCAGTCGGTGCGTTGGGGGTGTGGGGGCGGGGTGTTGGGTGGTGGTGGGTTTTGGTGCCACATCTGCCTCTGTGGTTCAGCGTGGCGTTGCTTCCGCTACAGCCTCCTCGCTGTAATTCAGCGTTGGTTGGGGAGCAGAGAGGTGCATGAAGGGCTGAAGGCCTCATCCTTTGATGAGATTTGGTGTTTAAAGTAGCACACTGACCGTTCACCTAATTCCTACTGCAGTGACAGCTGGGCTGCAGCAGCACACTGTGCACATATGCGTGTCAGCATACACTGTATATGTCTAGCTCAAAAACACACACACATACAGAACCAGAGTTCAAGCTGAAATGGAAAAAGGATGTGGTACCAAATATAGGAATATATCCAAAAACAGTCTAGGTAAGTAGTTGATCTGAAGTTTAAAGGAAACAAATCCACTTGTGTGCTGTTGCCATAGTTGGTTTACCTGTGTGAGAGGTTAACTGAAGAGTTATCAGTGTTACTGAATTTAACTGGAGCTGTTGATCCACTCACACGTTGTCTCTTAGTGCTCGCATGGCTACGTTTGTTTTGAATTGTCGAATTCTGTGCGTGTGTGTGTGTGTGTGCGCCTCTGACAGCGCTGACAGGAAATCACTTCATCATCATCATAGCTGGCTGCAAAGGATGTGAAATTACACTCAATTACTTTCACCTGCTACACACTCAGGAACTGTTGAATAAAACTGTTTTACTACTGAAACATCAGCTTTTCTATGACAAGCTGCTGGTTTTAAGGTTTTTTTTTTTTTTACAGCTTTCTGTTTCTGGGTTTCTTTCATAACGTTTTTCCAATCTTCACTAGAGCTGCAACTAACGATTATTTTCATAATCGATAAATCGGTCAATAAATTAATTTGAATTTAAAACGCACAGTTTATCTGTAAAGCACATTTATACCCTGCTTAAGCTGATTAAACTGAAAAAGTTTCTGTCACACACAAATGCACGTGCGTGCACACACACTAACGCTCGCGCACACACACTAACTCTCGTGGTGTGTGCACACAAACGCTCGTGGTGCGTGCACACATGAACACTCTGCCCGCGCTCACACAAACACTCGTGGTGCGCGGACACACAAACGCTCGTGGTGCGTGCACACACGAACACTCTGCCCGCACACAAACGCTCGTGGTGCGCGGACACACAAACGCTCGTGGTGCGCGGACACACAAACGCTCGTGGTGCGCGGACACACAAACGCTCGTGGTACGCGGACACACAAACGCTCGTGGTGCACGCACTCACAAACACTCTGCCCGCACTCACACAAACACTCGTGCGCACACACAAAAACTGGTGGCGTGCATACAAATACTCGTGATGCACGTGCACACAAATCTCTGCAGGTCAAGCAAACGGCTCTGCGTCATGGGTCAGTAACCATAAATCCTACGACGCAACGAATCGATAACGATTCATTGTTGCAGCCTTAATCTTCAGTCATACTGATTCTTTGTGAACTTATATTAGATAACAGAAGGGGTACTTTGCTCTGTTCATTTATTTTAATGGTGTGATGTGTGGTACCATCAGATGCAAGCTTGGTTTGTTTCCATTTAAATGCAGAGCTTTTTTCTGAACATTAATACTGTCTTTAGACTTTTTCACCTATCTAAAAAAATTGTTCTGAAGCTACTTTTGCTTTGCCTGAGTAAACATAAAAACATTAGTTAGTTCTGCAGCTCTCGAATATATTGGTAATCGATTTATTATCTGATTAATGGAGTTAAATTTGTTTTATTTATTTATTAGTTTTATTTATGAGGGACTGTGCACATTAAATATTCCAGATTTAACCAAAAGGCTATTTTTAATCTGTAGTCCTGGACAGAACGTTCAATTGTCACCCTAAAAGAATACAAATTACAGGAAATATACAATAAAGCATACAGTGAAAAAATATAACTACATAGCATATCGTACTTTCATTTACATATAAAAAAACAGTATTTGAATGGAGTCAATCATCAGATATTAAAATCTACAAGTTCAGAAAATAAAACATTAAAAAGTCACAAAGAGGCACACGCAGTCCAAGGAGGCACAGATAAAATCAATCAATGCCAACCAATTTATTTATTTATGCAAAGTAGAAAATACAATTTTTAACTAAATAAGTGAGGCTTTGAGGCCGAGAAAATTCATTGATCATTGTTTTGTAATTCAGGTATTGAATGACTTTCAGGAAACATTAGTTTTTCTGCTATGATGGAAATTTCTTTTAAATGTGAATATAACATTTAAGTTAACCAGTAGGCCCTTATTGATTTGATGACTAAACTGATGTTCTGTGTCGATACATTGTTTATATTTAGTATTACCTAGTTTTCTGGAAGCCATGCTGCCCTTACTGCCACAATTCAACTATCTTCAAGTTACCCAAATAAGAATGGAGCAGGCAGCTGAGTGTGGTGAAACTTTACCGAAATAAAGACGTGTCTAAAACACCTAACAATAAATAAAGCAGTATGCGATGTGTTCCTAGCCATGCAGCGTTGGCTTTTCTTAGCAGAACCACAAGAGGAAGCAACTATTAAGTGCAGCGGGCTCAACTGAAAGATTAGGTTTATTTCTCTGCAAAACATGTTTAATCTAAATCAAGGCAGAGATATGTGTGTTTATGTGTCAAAGACGAAAAAAAATGCACATCTGACTAGGGACGGTTCAGCTATATTTGCCCCAGAATTACATTTAAACATGTATTAAACATTTCAAAACAATGCTTTGCATGTTTATACATGAAAAAACAATAAAGATTTAACATAAAAAACTTAATTTGTCTCAAAAATATTGATAAAACACTTAGAAATCGATAGCAATGATTATTTTAAAAGTAATGTACTGTTATTTTGCTTAATGTTGAAACGAAGTTGCATTTTTGTTTTTCAATTATTCTTTGGTTGGATACACCCAGCCAAACACATGTTGGTGTTAAAGCATTGCACGTTATCACAGAAAAGAAATGTTACATTTAATATGTTGTTTCACTTTTTAAGTAAATGTCAAATTCTATCTTTTATTGGAGAACTTGTTTGAAAAAAAAACTTTGGTTTTACATAAATGTACTACTGCGTTTTTGTTTTTCTAGATATTCCTATTTAAAAGGTCATGTGAAATTATTTTCTATCTATTAGTTATAAAATAAAATCAAGAAGCATAAAGACTGCAAAATGTATGCTTTCACTTTTATGTTTAATCAATTATTGTTTAAAAACCAATATATCAATCAATTAGTTAAATAATCGTTTACTGCAGCCCTACTATTTACACAACAACTGAGTGGAGGTTTTCAGTCTAAAGGCTCAAAGACCTTTAGGAAGCCCCGTTTCCTGTCCTCCTGTGTCATGTTAATGTACGCTGCTGCTAAAAAAGGTAATGCATTGTAGTGTAGGTACGGTCAGGATGCTGTTAAGTCTTTTAGGAATCTGTTTAGGTTATAATTTGCAGACAAAGCACCTCAGGCTGCCTACTTGGTCTTCTTGGTAAATGGTAAATTGTTCTTTGTAGTGGTAGAAACAACAACTGGTGACAATATAGTTTCTGGTACGCTGAAATGGCTAGACTAATTAGTCCTTAGTTTTTATCCTTTTTGAGATGAGAAGAAGACAAACAACTTTCTTGAGGCAAAGTGCACTTGTCTTTATATGAAGTATGGTCCTAAATTTGGACAATTATCTCCCTTTTTTCAGTTCAAATGTTCCCAAATTCCCTTTAATCGACTTTCCCTAATCAGATATCATTACTGGCTTTTAAACTCCCTCAAATCATGTCAATCATGGGTTAAATGACCTATTAATCTATATTTCTATGCTTCAACTCTGCGAAAAGAAATAGACATGCCTGTCCAATTGCCGCAATTGGACATTCAACCACCCGGTTACGGGGAAAAATGGCGTGTTAAATGTGGGATATTGTGTCAAAACATGTGTGAGAGGTGTATGCCAAGTTATATTGTCATTACCAGGTGAAATCCTGTAATCTGATTGGCTACTGCAGCAGCTACTGTTTATTTATTATTTTCCTTTTATGTGGGATGATTAATTGAATACTTCTGGAAGTATAATAGTGTTTCAATCTGGCAAATAGATGCAATATTTGAAACAATAAACTTTTGTGCTAGAGAAGATAATGGTGGATTTGATTCCTGTTGAGCTCCTCAATGAACCAATTTGCAGCTAAATAGAAATGCTAGCATACCAGAGTAAAGCGCAGAAGAGGATAGCAATGATGTGAAGTAGTGAGAGACCGAAAACTTGCCCAAAAGAAACACTTTTATTCACTGAAACAAGATGTGATGACTCAAGCAAGCACGGCGGTTAGCTGGCTTTTTAAAGCAGTGAAGCTGCTCTTCAACAACTTTATTACACTTTGTCATAATGAGAGAACACTTATAATTTGACTCTTTCTCTTGGTTTCAGCCAAGTGTTTTATTATTCTTTATCTGTGTCATTTTACTGCGGTTGGCAACCAAGGCAAGAAGCATTGCCGCCCATCAAGAGTTTTCATTTCGGTGCATATCTAATATGAAGGGGGAAGGGAGCTTTGTAATGGGACAAGTTGGCTTGATTGTTTTTGTAGTGCATAGAAGCAACAAGCAAACACACCCCACCTCCTTCCTTTCCTGGTTTCTACTACACATGGTCATTCATGCATGTTTAGATTTACCTAGCTTTACCCTAGCCGCCCACTTCCGTAGGTGTTGATGATTGCATCAGATTCAGCTTTAAATATTCATGTCAAGGATATTTTATCAGTCTTTGATACCCTCATGGCTTTTTTCCTTGTTCTCCCAACATCTGCCATGACTTGGTTGGTTGGTTGGCTAGTTGAAAGGGTGCAGTACTGATTGGCTAACTACTTAGTAACTGGTGTTACTAGAAGGCTGATTTCTGGCTGGCTGGATGGCAGCTGCTGCTGTTCAAACAAGAGTTGCATCTGCTGGGCCTTTTGTTCTAACACACACTCATCCACACACTCTCAATGACTCCAAGTGTGTTTTTCCAAAAGAAAGAAGTTCCTTTGTTTGGTCGTAAAATGGAGGTAGGGGGAAGGGTTTAGGGGGAGCACTGAGGGGAATTGGGTGTGATTCGAAGTAGAATGTTGGAAAAGTTTGGGTTTTTTCCACAATGAAAACTTTTCTTGCTAACAAGTTGTAAGCTACGTCACAGCTAATGGTGTAGCTAAAATCTTCCTTCTTTTGACTTCCCCTAACCAATCAGTAATCTTTTTATTGATCTAAATAAGCTATTTGAAAAGATGAATCCACCAACAAATACAAATCTCTCTTCCTGTGAGGTGTTATGGGATGTGGCTACATTGTTTCTGGATGTTTGTGGTCACAAAGTCATTAAAGCATTATTAAATAAGTAATTGCTGGTTTAGCGTGCTTGACAAGTTCTGCTAAAAGTGGCTTGATCTGAACAAGCGGTAAAGGAGGTAAAACACTGGGTATGTCCAGTCTTTACCTGAGCCTGGAAGATTGAAGATTTGCAAGAAATTTGCTTCAAAAGTTGTTGTTGAAAAGTATTGGCCCAGCTTCACTTTAGCTGTTGGACCTTATCGGAAACATTGTCTTTGGTTATACTTAAATTTTTCATCTGCTTTACGTCTGTGACGATCCTGATCAGTTGTTGGTACTTCCATTTATTCTGAGATACATAAGGCCATTAATTGTGCAAGACAGTTTTCTTTTGTCCTCATTACTGATTTGCCCCTCTGTACCAGTTTCAGCTATCAAATTAAAAAATTAACCGATTAGGTTTACTAACACAAATTTAAAAGATTGTAACTCTAATTATGAGGAATTTGTCAACTATTTTATTTTTCCTGTAAAGGTTGTTTGTGTCGACAATGTGTAGAGCTGCTTATGTTCAATATGTTTGTGGATGTAATCCTAATGTAGAGATGGGCAACACTATCACAGCGGGGGCCACAAAAATGTAATTGTATCTGATCCGAGGGCCACATTATCAACATTTGTCAGCAATAGAACAATGATTGATCTGATCATTAGTACCTTTAGGGTGAAAAAGGGTTTTGTCTTGGTCTGTAGTTTTGTCAGTTTTTAGTAACTTTGTGTGTTCTTGTTGTAATTTTCTGTAATTTTTTGCATTTTTGTCATCAATTTGTGTTTTTGGAGTCACTTTCTGTATTTTGGTTGTTTTCTGTATTTTCCTGTCATTTTGTGTAATTGTGTTCGAGCTATTCTGTAATTTGTTTTTTTTTTTGTGTTTTCGTAGTCATTTTATTTAAGTGGTTGTTGTCTGTCTTGTCATTTTGTGTACTTTATGCGTTTTACTGTCGATTATTTTGTGTATTATGTTGGGCTTTATATTATTTCCAACTTCTTGAAATACATGTTTTGGGGCCGCACAAATTTAGACCAAGGACCACATGTGGCGACCAGTTGTCTTTGTCCTAATGTTTTGTCCCCTTGTCTTTTACAGGAACCTTAATGAGGATGGAGTAGGAACGGCTCATTTTAGCAGCTACCTGACTAGCTCTACACAACACGCCACATCCTTCTCCATCTGTGGGCGCCACTCCCAGCCATGGCCGACCCCGAGATGTTGAGCCTGTTTGGCGACGATGCAGGCTTGTTCTCAGATGGATTGGATGGTTTAGGAGAATGCTACCCTCAACAGCCAGCACCGGGGCAGGTCAACCCTCTGGCCCAGCAGACCAACCCGTCTCTGAACCACGACCACCAGGGAAACCGAGGTTACCACCAGGGAATGATGCACGGGGCTGGGCCTGGGCCAGGGCAGCCCAAACTGGGTCAAATGTACGACCACGGCCCCTACACGGGCTATGATCAACCTGGGGGCCCCGGAGGACGCATTATGGCCCAGAACGGTCCCACCCAGGGGCCCCCAAGTGTGAACACGAGCATGAACGGCTTGGCTTCCCACTACCATAATAACCCAGCTAACTCTAGCAACCCCCACCACAGCTATCAGGGTGACGCTGGTGGTGGAGGAGGACGTGGGGGTGGTGTTTGGGGTCAGCAGCAGCAGAGCAGACCAGCTTATCCGCAGGCTCCTGCACAAACAGGGGGCGGCCCCAACCAGATGGGGGCTTACCAGATGTCTCCAGGCAACTATGGTGGGATGCAAGGCCCACCAGCATCCAGCACAGCTCGCATTACCCAACACTATCCTCCGCAGAGCATGGTCCCCCCTTCTGCTCAGGAGCCATCTCATTACCTGGGACACGTTGGAATGGGGGGAAGCCAGATGAGACACCCTCAGCCACAACCACAGGGCTACCCCAGCATGGGCCACACACCTCGATACCCACATTCCCCTTCCCGACAGCCCCCGCTCCCTCACCAGCACCAGCAGGGCATGGCGGGCTTTGGGGGGTCCCAGTACCCAGGCTACCAGCCCCAGTATGGCGCCATTGGGCTGGGACTGGGCCAGGGCGCTAACGCTAACATCAGTCCTAACAACAGCCAGGCCATGGGACCAGGGCAGCTCGGCCAGAGGTTTAATCAGGGAACAGGTCCGACACAAGGGCAGCAGGGACAGCGATACCCTCCAGGACCCCCCCTTCAGACTCATCCCGCCTCCATGCCGCAGCAGCCGGGGCAACAGGGCCAGCCTATGCACCCCCTCAACCACCCCCCCAACCTGCCCCAGCCTCAAAACCAACCTCAGTCTCATCTCGCCCCTCCAGCTCAGGGATCATACCCCTCCCCTTCATCCATGTCCCCCATGCGCGTCATGGGAACTCCGACCCCACCTCCTCCACAGGGCAGACCTCCTAGTGCTGGACTCACTGGGCCTCCAGAGGTTGCGGGATATACCTCCCTGCAATCGTCACCCAACTCTTTGTCCCACCCACAGAGAGCTCCCCAAACGCCGCTGTCTGCACCACACCCTCAACACCAGCAGCCCCACAACCTGCCCCCCAACGCAGGGCAGATGTACCCTGGTATGGGGCCACAGCGAGGGCCTCAAATCGTACCAACCAGGCATCAGCAACCCCAAGGTAATCCAGTTTACGCCATGGTCACCTTTGACAAGGGCCAGTTAGATACATAATGTAGATTAAAGATAATATTCACACAAGTTTTGAGCTTAATGAGACATTAATTATATTAGAGGTTGGTCAAGCTCTGACAAAACTATACATGCAGACTTCAAGGAAGTAATTGGAAAGCCTGTGATTATACTGACGCTTAGGACATGACACTACTACTCATTGTTCTTTCATTTTATTTACGGAAGTAAATAAAATTCATTGAGAAACTGTCTAATTTGTCTATTTTATTTATTAAAAAAGGTTAAAAGAAAAAAAACATATATACTATATACAAACTGCTGTGGCAAAAAGCAATATAGATGATCATACCTTGTTTGAAAAATGTGCAGGATGAATTAAATAAAATGTACCTAGTCCTGCTCATCCAATGTTGCTTTTCCTCTGTTTTTTTCCCTAAATTTAATCGGTCAGAGTAAATGTAAAGTATGTAGAGGAAAATAGATGTATTAAAGAAACTCTTACCAACGCTGGGGTTCAGATAGGAAGTGAAGGCTGAAGTAAAGCTGAAAGATCCACATTCATCAGGCAAAGGGAATTCTTTTTTTAATGATGGGAAATTATAATAAAAACACATCTGGAGTGATTCAAAACTGTTGTTTGTCTTTAACAAATCATGTCATGATCATAATTTTAGATTAGATTATACTTCAAATGAATTCGTTACAGCAGCCAAAGATAGAAAAAGCAGCAAGAAAGAAAAATAAATACAAAAATGCAGAATGAAAAATTAACTGAAAAAAGAATAAATATGAACTCATATTCTACACCACATGTGCCAAACTCAAGGCCCGGGGGCCTAAACTGGTCCTTTAGAGCATTTGAGTCATTTTTCAGCAGAAAGCAAAAAGTTAGAGAAATCATGAATCATCGTGTAAATTACCAACCAATTCATTTGTCGATATCTCCAAAATAATACACAAATTCAATGAAACTCTGCCATCATTTGATATAAGCATGGGGGAAATTGCTGACATTTTTAATCTCAAATTGTTAAAATAACAAATTTTTTCCCAAATCCTTAAATTTTCTTAGAATTATTCCACAAAAATTCCCTAAATTAAGTAAAACATTTTTTATAGCACTCTTCACAGATAAAATCACAAAGTGCTGTATAGGCAAAAATTAAATTAAAACAGCAGCATCACAAAAGGACAACAAAACAACAGTAGAAACATCCTAAAACGTTAATAAAAACTAAAAGCAATTTAACCAAAAGGGCGGTCTTCAGATGCTTTTTAAGAGTCCACACAGATGAGCTCAAAATGAGTCACAAAATCAAATAAATTGAAAGTGAAGATCCCGCAGGGACTGTAAGTCACTTATTGCTTTTATATTATCAGTGCCATATGTATTTTATCATATTTATACGTGGAAATGCAAATAAAAGTACAATAATGATTAAATTACTAATTTTATCGCCTAAAATCTGTGGCCGACTTAAGATAAATTGCTCCAGACGTAATTGAAATCTCCAAACATTAGTTTTAATGTCATAAAACCTTTTTTTTCTTAGAGCAAATTTGGTTTATGACAAATAATCTTTCAAAAACAAGGTTTGACTGTATGTGGAGTACATAAAATTGTAAGCAACTTAAAAATTGTGAATCATATCCTAGGCGAGAGGCTGTACTTTACTGAGCTGCCCAGTCTAAAACCATCTTGCCCAGTATATATATATATTTTATTTTTACTACAAATGTAATTGCTTTCACACATAATGAATCAGCCTCTGAGAAACCATCATACATGACCTTTTTTTCAAACGTGTTACTGTAACATGAATACTAAAAGCTTTCACACTGAAATCTAATTTGTCAGCCAAAATTGAAAAGAAAACAACTACGTCCAAAGTGGAATTAAAACTGTTTGGACAAGTTGTAAATGAATTCAAAGCGTTCTCCAGGAAGTAAATGTTTACCTGTTGGACAGGTGACAGAGGAGGAAACAGTAGCTGAAAGTTTATGGGTTTTTGAAATAACGCCACCTCATCACGCGTTTTTATGTTTTTATTTCCAGGGCCTCATGAAGCGTCGATCACGCAAGGTGGGGACCAGCGTCTGCTGCAGGCCCAGCAGCAGCAGGCGGCCCGCGGGGGGCAGCCCCTGCAGCCTCTCCAACCTGCGTCCATGGTGTTCCAGGGGCCGCCCGTGGGTCAGCACGGAGCCTCGGTGCCCAACCACGCCCAGAACGCTCAGACTCAGCACACACATCTGCCCCCGCACCCCCACCACCTGCAGAGCACACCCCCGCCCGCCAGCCAGGCATCCCACCCATGGGCACCTCCGCCTCCCGCCTCCCACCCACTCTCCTCACCCCCTCTCACCCCACAGAAAGTGCCTCATATACAGGTGAGATACTATTAAAGTCACCCTTTGATGTGGATGTGGGAGGGATCTCAACTTTGTTATTGTGTGTGTGCGTGTGCGCGTGCGTGCGTGTGTGTGTGTGTGTACATGACATTTGAGAACACAGCGGTGCTCTGGGCTCTGCTTCAGTGGGGTTCTGTCTGTGTGTGTGTGTGTGCGTTGGAGAAATGGATTTTTGCAGCTGTTTGTTTCCTGTGAGCTGCATATCCTTAGACACGTGTGCTACGCGCACTGATGCAAACACACACACACCCAGGCGCCACCAGCATAATCTCTCCTCCCTCTGGCTCCCGCTCGGCCCCCTCTCTGTGGAGGAAACCTCCCTTCCTGTCTCTCCCTCTCCCCCGTCTCCGCTCTTTCCGCTCTTTCTCTCTCTGCCTGTCTGTCGCACTGTTTGTCTAATCCATTTCAAGGGTGTCAACACGCTGAGCTAATGTTGTGTAGCCGGATGTACAGTCAGATGGTGTTTGAAAAAAGATGAGGAAAGGTCAGTGTTGGTTTATGATGGTTTTACTGAGGGGTGGGCATTAAAGGTTTCCTCCACTATTTTTAAAAAGTTTTTACCACCTTCTCAATGATCTTGGCCATGAATGGAAGGTTGCTGATTGGTCTATAGTTAGCCAGTATAGAGGCATCCAGTGTTCTCTTTTTTTACCAGAGGTTTCACAGCAGCTACTTTCAGGGATTTTGGTACGGTGCCTGATTGGAATGAGCAGTTAATTATCAGACACAAATCAGTGACAATTGTTTTAAAGAAGTTTGAGGTTATTGTGTCAAGGCAACACGTTGAAGGATTTAGCTGCTCAACAGTTTCCTCTATTGTTTTTGGGTTCATTGTAATAAACTCTACCATAATGTAACAGCTATTTAGATAATTTAGCAACATTTTGCTCTAAATAATGAGGAAAAGTTAAAGATGTCGATGTTAACCTAACTTGTGTACCGAAAGATGAAAGCAGTTGTGACCTGAAAAGTAATCTGGTGTTCCAACTCTGCAGTTTAGTAGTATGAAGCAGAGAAGAAGAGCTCACTGCGCTGACACGCTCTGGTGGCTGAAGTTATGCCAAAAGTGCTTCTATCCTCAGGGTCTTCACTAGTCTGTGATTACTTGTTATGTTCAGCCACCAGAGCATCAGCTGTGCGCTGTTCAAGAAAGAGTTAGGCCCTTTCGGAGAGCTCTTCTTCTCTGCTTTGTCTACTATCAAACCGTAGAGTTGGAACTGTGGTTCCCTGCAGTCAAAGAATACTTTTCAGGTCACAACTGTTTTTATCGTCTTTCGGTAAAGAAAAAAGGGTTACATCGACATCTTTAACTTTTATTGTTTTTTTTTTTTTTTAGAGCGACCAAAAGCAACACAAGTTGTCATTTTGACTGAAAAAGCTCCTAAATGATGTAAAAAGCTACTAAATGATCTGCTTCACTCCAATAGAAAACAATGGGATGTTTACAGGCAATGGGGCCGTGTGATGTCATCAATCACGCGATTTCAAGATGGTGAAACAGGTTTTAAAGCTGTAAAGTAGTCCCATATTTTTAAAAGTTAATAAAATGAATATAGTGCAAAATAATGTTTTGTTGAACATAGATCTTCTAATAAATAAACATTATTTCATTATGGTTTCAACAGTGTTCAAAAACAAACATTCCTTTACAATACAAGCACATTTTTTCGAAACCCAATTTCCTTAAAATGTCTATACGTGGTCTTAAAAGGAATGCTTGGAAAAAAGAAAAACTTGCATCGCACGGACAAAAAATTATTTACAAAAACATACATACATTTCAGTAAGTCCTACTCAAAATCAGGTGTATGTTGTCAAACGTATAGTAGCCATCTTCTATCAAGGACGTTTAAAAGGTTTTAGGCAACATCAGTAAAACCAGTGGAGGATCCCTTTAAGAGAAAGAAAGATCTTAAGTCAGGGTCTTCCAGATTTCTTGCAACGTAGGAAGAAGAGTTGAATGGGAAGGGGTTTGAAGTTCTCAATGGCCACTGCTGTCTGTCTGTCCGTGTGTGTGCATTGCTGCTGGTTTAGTCACGTGACCCCATCCTTCCATTAGCTTGGTTCGTCGCTCAAAGCCCCTTTTCTCCACTGACCCATTCACACACAATAGCAGCCCTGTGGCCACACACACACACAGACGCACACACATGCAGATCTTCTTCTTCTTCACCCCCTCCCCTCACTGATGATTACTCCCACCTCTGAGCCTGCGTCGCTGTGCTCCTTGGTTGACATTTCAGCCGTCACACTTAATTTATCCAGCACTCCTGACCTAGATGCCAGGTTGACTGGTGAGCCTCGCTCCTCGCCTGGGTGCGCCGCGTGTGTGCACCCGTCCCGACTTTAGCTGCAGGCCCCCGGCCAGCCCCTCACCATTATACCCACACACTCACACGTAGGGATAGTTTGGGTCTGAGATGGAGCGGCGTCAGCGCCTAGAGAAATAGGCTAGTCTGAGTGCTCTGTGTACGTCTGTGGAACAGGAAGAGGAGGTTACTCTCCGCCTCGAGATACTCTTCTTAGAAAGCAAGAAATGCAGACAACACAACCACCACCACCAAGGCGGTACACATACCAAGCAGGTCAGTCAGTCATGATGACTGTATGTCTGCTACTCTAAGCTCCATCTGTTCACTAAGCATGGTTATTACACATGCACGCACAATCAGACGCAAGCACACATACACGTGCCTTCGTCAGCAGCTCAAGGTCACAGCTCCTGCAGAGTGGTGCGCTGTGACCTTTATTCTACATCTCACACACACACACACACACACACACTAGATTGCGTGCAGCGCTCTAGTTGACATGTACCATGCCTGTCTCGCCCCTCCCCCCTTTTTCACTCTAGCACGCAGTCGGCGAGCTGCTATACTATCAGCTCCAGGAGGTTCTATAGCTTCAAAGACATTTTTCCCTCATGCATCTTTATCTCCTTTTCCATCTCAAAATAGGAAGTTTCTCCTTCATTTTATAAATACACCTCATTTCAATTGTGGAAAAACAGCCATTCCATCTACCAATGCTAAAATAAAATGTTTTTTTTTATTATTTTTATCTGTTTTTCTGTGAAGGCGTTTTAGTCTCTGTTTTAGCTCAATTGAAATGCATTGATAGATAGATAGATAGATATTGATACATAGTTTCCCCTACCTTATCACATTGGTAAAGGCACCCCGACAACTCTACGTTGGGCAGGTTTTTATTTTTTAAGCTGAATTTGAACAAATTTCCTTCTGTACAACCACTGATTCACAACACAACAGGGTTACCCGTGGAAACTTAAATGTAAAGGATTTTTTTCTGAAGAGTTTAAATAGAAGCTCTTGTTTTCAAAACTTCCCCAATTTTGTTTGAGTTCACCCATTTCTGCGTCAGTTTACGCTTTCCCGTCTTATCGGCTTCTCCTTATCCAATGTCATTTCTCTGCTGTATTCTTGTTTTATCTTAAGAAATTGCACGTAAATGTCCCGAAATATGTCTGTGTTTAGTCTGTGATATTTCCATTTCAAGAGGTGAACTCCATATTGTTTCACTTTTTTTAATCTTCTCCACGTTTAGGGTAGAAAATTGCAAGTAAATGCCTAATACTGTTAAAAAACATGCATGCGAGGGTATATTCCCCATTATGTAGGGATTTCTGCTTGGTCTCGTTTTAAAGAAATGATTAAGAAACACTTTTCCGTTGGTTTTACGCTATCATGGAAATTTGGAGCTCCTAAACTAGCCATGTCTGATACTACTTTAAGCAAGTACGACTGTTATGTTTACTGTCCTACCATTAATGAGCACCAAAACAAATACAACTGCTTTGATTCCCCAAGAAATATTAAGGTTTTTACTTTTACTGTTTTGCTTCTGCTTCAGGATATTTATCTGGATTTAATCCTTCAGGAGCTGTTTCCACTACAGTTTTTGCATAATAAGTGATATTTCTAAAGTTTCGCCAAAGTACAATTGTGCTTTGAAAGACTTTTCTACAGGAATATGGATGCTCCAAACCTCCTGATAACACTCCACAGTCCTTTGTTGTTTCACGTCTAATGTGGGCGTAGTAATTTTAAGGGTATAATGCTAAGAAATGTCCCGGTTTCCTATTCTGTTTACGTGTACCGCGCCATGTTTTCTTGGAGAAATGGTCATGTGACCTGGAACATCACATTCTGAGACGTGTAATTGCGGAAAATTATTTTTCCATTGCGCTTTTGCGAACCATTTCAATATCGAAACATCTGAAAATCCAACTTTTTATTTTATTTGTTTTATCAAAATTCAGGTGTTTTCATTACCAGCTTTTATTGTGCATTTCCAAAGGTAAGGGAAACACAGCTATTGTCATAATGTAGCTGGAGAAGTCACATGAGAGTCAACTATTTAATGACAAACAAGTTTGATGCAGTAATTTATGGATATTCTTTTTGCTTTAAAGCATGGTGGCAATGATCTTTTGGCAATAAATCGTGATGTGCAGATAAAATTAAATGTTATAAAGGCTTCACAAGCACTGCCATTGTTGCACACGGTTGTTCTAATCATGATATTTCAGTCGATTACTCAGCTAGAACTAAAAAATGCCAAATAAATCAGATTTCCTGTGTTTCCTAATAAATATATATACCTAATAAACGCACCAGAGTCAAATATCCCAACTCCTCTGTGAATGTCACTGTCCTTATCAGTTATAAATGGATGAAATTAGATTTCACATGACTTTTGACCTTCCTCTAGAAATCACTTTGTCCATTTGTCATCTCTAGCCTCTGCCTTAATCTTCCTTTATGCTATTATATCAAGAGAACCACCATTTCGCCACATGCCCTTCATTTTAGCAAACTATCACAGAAGTATTTTGCTTATTTTTTGATAGATGTCGTGAACTTTGGTCATAAAGCTGAAAAACTAAGATTAAATTCAGTTAATATGAATTTACGTGTGCAGAAAAGCTGACACCTGACACAAAGTGTGTGTGTGTGTGTGTGTGTGTGTGTGTGTGTGTGTTGGGCACTCAGATGTTTGTGTACACACTGTGTGTGTGTGTGTGTCTCTCCATTGTCATTGGTGTGATTGATTATCTTGGAAACTTGGCAGGAGGACAAATTTATCTCTTGGCACCGTATCCCCCTTCGCTCCATCTCTCTATCCTTCTCCACATCTCTTCTCCCCCATTTGTGTCTCTAAATGGCTCAGTTTACGTGTGTCAGCAGGTGTTTGTGTGTACAGAGGTGTGTGTGTGACCTTGCGGTGGTTGATTCTATAGCGGCGCATTAGCATTCTCCTGATGGGAATGGAAGTCCACCAACTCTTTCTGCCACATGAACAAGCTATGCAAAGTGTGCATCGACACAATGTGTGTGTGTGTGCCAGCGGTTGGTAGGACTCTGCAGATCTGGCAATTTTGCAGCACACTCACACCTCATTGACATACTGACACATGCAGCAGTGCACGTGTTCGCCACATGCACACGGACACACACACACACACACACTCTCAAAGGCATAGTCTTGCTCGTGTGACACTCCCGCGCAGTGCCTTTTTGAAGTATAGAGGTAATTTATTCGTGTCATGATGCCTGATTTCCCATCTGCTACTGGGACCATGAGCAGCTGGAGAGAGAGAGAGGAAGAGGAAGAGGAGGAAGAGAGGTGTAGAGAGGATAGGCAGCTGGAGAGCTTCCCAACAGCTGGTAACCAGTTTTCTGTCACTGGAAGCTTAGCAGGTAGTAAAGAGGACGAGGTGGTGGTAGGATGGAGAGAGGATTTATTCTGAGAGTAGAGAAGGACGAGGAAATATTAGATGTCAGCCAGTTTGTACTCTAAGGTTAGGCTGCTGGCAGAGGGAGGGGGGGAGGGGGGCGTGTAGCAACAGGGGCTCAAAGAGAGGGAGGTGCAGATGGATGGACGGACGGATGGATGAATGCATACATTTCTTATCGCCTCTGCTGGGCTATCGCTGCCAGATTAAGCCCCTCCCCATCCTGCGGAAGATGTATCAGCCGACCAACACCGAAGCTAAACAATGCACATATCTCACAATTCCAACATTTTCTTTATTTAACTGTTTCTATTTTTGGGAGAAAAAAATGCCAAAACATATTTAAAGATTAGCCCAAATCAATTTGTGTCAAAGGCTTGGTTAGTTTTTATATCCGATGCCCTTCCTGCCACCAACTCTATTTCTCCCTTTCAAATTAAAGCATCCCTGTAAAACACTTTGTACTGAATGTCTTCTATATGTTTAACTTTATTTGTTACCATGAAAATCGGTGTTTGTATATTGTTAGACTACTAAACCTCATATTTCTACAAATATCAGATTATATTATCATTTTTATAGTTTTTTTTGTTTTTGTTTAACTTCCTAACTGCTTATTAATGCCCTTGACTGTTGGGAAGTCAGCGACAGTTCAGAGCGCATGTGTCGAACCTCAAGGTTTTGGGGCCGAATCCGGCCCTTTAGAGCAGGGGTTCTCAACTCATTTGCAGCATGCGTTTCACAGCATACCTTTCAAAAGAAAAGTTTCTTTCAAAAATCTGCGACCCACCCAGTACAGGTTTGTGACCCATTTGTGGGTCCCGACCCATCAGTTGAGAATCGCTGCTTTAGAGCATTCAACTTGGCCCGCAGGAGAAAGTGAAAATGACAGAAAACATGACTTAATGTGTGAATTAAAAAATGATTGATTTGTAGATATCTCAGTCCCTCCAAATACACAAATTCAATGAAACTCCACAATATTCTCAGGTCTCAGTTTTATCTTATGATGGAAGTCATTTTTAATCTCAAATTGTTGAAAGAATTCTCAATTTTCAAAAAATCCTGAAATTTTACACAAGTAATTCCACAAAATTTTCCAAAATAAAATAGAAATTGGTCACAAAATTATGGAAATTAGACTGATATCTGTCCCTTATTGCTTGGTTGATGTCAATGCCGTACATACTTGTTTTCACCGCTGAAAATCTCTGGCCCACTCAAGATGAACCTGGTCCATAATTGGCCCCTGACCTGATTTAGAAAACCATATTCCTCAGGCTTTGCTTTTTGTGCCCTTCTTTGGTCTTTGTTTGTATATTGAAGATGTGGAACATTTAAATGAAAAGCATTTCATTTCTTCTTCACAGCATTCGCCCACAGACCCGTCAGGTGATACCTCAGTGATGGTTCCTGACCGGCCAATGGTTGGTGCGGGTGCCCCCGGCCAGCCTCTCTGCACAGATATGTCGAGCAACCCGGAGACCAAGCCAAAAAAGAAGAAAAAAAATAAGAAAGCTAAAGTATTGGAAGGAGAAGAAGCGGACGGCGTTAAGGTAGTGCTGGACGATGAAGACGTCAAGTTCCAGCGTCTCGCCGCCGGATGTGATACCAGTGAGCAGGTGACTGGTACAGGAATGGTGGAGGGAAATTCACCACCGGTGGAGGAAAAGAAGAAACGGAAAAAAAAACCAAAGGAGAAAGTGGAGGGGAAGGAGCCGAAAGAGCCCAAGGCTCCGAAGACCCCCAAAACGCCCAAGACCCCCAAAGAGCCCAAAGAGCCTAAGGAGAAGAAAGCTAAGAGCTCCACGCCCAAGACAAAGACTCCCAAGAAAACCAGGTAGGTGGAGCTTAAGATGTTCACTTCCTGTTTGGTTTGTTAGTGATTTACTAAATGAGAGAAAGATGCTGCGTTAACCAGTTTATGATGATGTGGATTTATGTGAACGTTCCGTCTGTGGATTGTTTTTTGTTGTTTTTGCTCATATTTCAATTACTTTAATAGAAATTACAATAACATTACATTTGAAGAACACTTTTGTCAAATGTGTTCATAAAAAGAAATGGTCACAAAGACAACAGCTTATCATAATTATCTGTCTTCTTGATAAGCATGCACTTTTAATCTAAATCACATCAGTTGTCATTAATGGAAAACTATATAATTTACTTTTTTGTTTAAAAAAAAAAAAAATTAACTCAAGCTTAAAAAAAGAAAAACTTTAGTGGCTGTGTTGTAAATGTCACGCTAACGTACCATACACTACAAACTCAATATACTATAAGTATGATTAGGATGATGAGCGTTCCCACTGAAGTATACTTGAAAAGTTTCCCAAGATGCATTTGGAACCTCCAGCGTTAAAAACCTGAATCTATGGCTAAATATGTTTATTCTCCACCTTTACATTAAAAGTTCTGAAAACATTTGAAGTGAGAAAGTGACCAAGTAGAAAATCAACATGTGCTCATTTGATCCATAAAACTGACAAATACATTTCAGAGATTTTCAGAGACCCTCCATTGTTTCACTGACAACTTCCTGTTATTTACAAAAGTGTTTAATACTAATGGAAGACTAGAAGAGATGCTTTTATTTTGGAAAGAGGATGTTTGATTTTTAGCTTGAAGCCCGTCCCAGGACTATTTTACATTGCTCTCGTAATGCATCATGGAACGGTTGAGTATGACTAGTGTGCCCATATATTTCTGCGTACCCTATATTTTTATACTATCTAATTTGAACCCACTACATACTAATTTTGAAGTCAAACTTAGTATGAGAAATACGTTTTTGTACACAGCCAGAGAATATGAACGGCGCTCACATGGCCTCTGTGAACCAATCAGAGAGCGGGTATTGGCTTGTTGGTTCGCCTTTGTTTGGATTGATCTCAAGATCAAGAGCAACCCACTCCACATGCATACCAAACACTAGAACTGTAATATACTTTAATTGACTGTATTTTACTCACCACTCACTACAACCTCATTAATCATACCAAGTAAATGACTACGAGTCTTTGGGAGTTGAGGGTTTCTTGGCGACTCGCAACCAAAGACACGACCAGAATCAAATGTTTGTTCTCTTGTAGGGTGTCCAATTTTCTGTTTTATATTTTCCCAAATTCTAATCCTTTGGTTTTCTTAAACTAGCCATTCCAAACCCTCCTAAATGTATCTGTGCTTCAGATGTGCTGAATGAAAGATTATAGAGGAATCCTGCCAAATGTCTGGATTCTGTAGTGTCATATTTGAAATGTCTCTTTGTGTGTCATCTTGCTACACATTCAACCACTCATTTCAAGGGGAAAATAACATAAAAACGTGAAAAATGACTCTCAAAACAGATAAATAAGGGTAAAATCTGTGTCCATCAGTGAATTCTGGCATTCGAATCTGTTTTCTCTGATTGTAGAAAACCTGAGGCTCTATTTTCAGGCTTTTTTTTTTTTTTTTCCCAACACCATCACCTCTAGTCTTGCAAAGTTGTATCCACTATGTCAAAGACACCTGGAAGTAACAATATACTAATGATGAAAAATGAAGGGGCTGATGAGTAACTAATGGAGGGAACAGCTTCCATAGTAAGAAGTTTTAGATGCCAACACTACGATTTCAGTGAAAGTAATAAAAGAAAGAGAAGTAAAGTTACTGATAAAAGCCGTTCTTATTAAAACTTCTACTGCTACGTCAGATCCCCCAAAGAAAAGTGATTTAGTCACAAAATACTAGATATATTTGTCGGCTGATCTATATTTTTAGTTGTTTCTTATTTTTTCTACCAATTGTTGCACCAAACAACATCAATACCAGAAAACGTCCTTTGGTAGGCTGCACATTATTACCAGACTTCACTCATCAGTGTGTATTCATCATCCATGATGTGCCTGAATACAGTTATAGTTAAATCACCTTTATAACAGAAATGGCTGTCCAAATGTGCATATTATAAATTAGTCTCAGAAGGAAAAAAGGAGATTTGATTAGAACGTGTAGCTTTAGTGCCTCGTCTTGACGAATAAACGTGAGTCTCAGCACATGAAGCAATAAAGATCCAAACTCTCCTCCACGTCTACATTTAATCACATAAAATTCATTTTAGCAGCTAACGATTACAAAATGCAGATTGATATGGCCTATTGAGTAGATTTCAATGTCATGCGTGAGATTTTTAAAGCAAATGTTTAAGATAAGAAGGCCTTTAATCAGGAGTGAGTGCTTTGCATTAGCAGTTACTCTCTGTACTGGGATCTGAGGGAATGAGTGCGCTGTCATCACTACTAGGGTTTCAAAGGGGCCCAAGATTTCCATGGGAACTTGAGCTTTGGAATTTTGGGAAGTATTCAAAAACATGAAATATTCATGGGAAATTATTTATTAGAATTTTAAATAATTGATACTTGCATGCTTCGAACTCCTGTTTACCTTCCCTATTGAGGGCCAACCTTCAATTGTGAAACCTGCTCTTTAGTTCCTGTTAATTCATACGGAAAGTTTCCAACATTAAAAATTTACGCATAATTTTTTTTAAATTCTAATATTTTGAAAGTATGCTAATATTTGTTGCGTTGGCATTCTAATCAAACTTATTTGTATAGCGCTTTTCATACATAATTAGTAGTACTGATGTACTAATACTAAGTATGATGTCAAAATTAGTATGTAGTGTGTTCAGATTAGATAGTATACGTCCGGGTATTTCTCACATAATAATCTATGCATACTCTCGGGACATTTTTTAAGTATGCACGGTGAGTGCAATAGTCACTCAACCGCCCCATGATGCTTGTCTTCCATTAGTTTTTAACTCATTTGTAAATAAGGCTCTTGTTTTGAAGTTAACAGGAAGTTTAGTCAGTAGCACAATGGAGGATCTCCGAAAGTCTCCAAATGAAACGTGTATGCGTAAGTTTTATGAATCAAATGAGCACATGTTTTCGCCAGTGAGTGTAGGGGCCCCCGACGTTTTAATTTTGCTACAGAGCGATGGTGTATCTACGTTACATTTTCAGCAACGTAGGTGGGCTTTTCTGTTTTTTTCTTTTGTAATCGTACTGATGTAATAATTCAATTCTTTATTTATAAAGCGCAAAATACAACAAAGTCATCTCAAAGCGCTGAACAAAATATAAAGTCCATAGTAAAAAAGATAGAACCCAACAAGATCCACATGAACAAGCATTTAGCGACAGTGGGAAGAAACCACTCCCTCTTTTTATGGGAAGAAATATCCAGTGGAACCAGGTTCAGAGGTGGCAGACTTTCGCTTTGACTGGTTGGGGTTAGTGAACAGAAGGGCAAACGGAATAGGATAGAATTATAGACCATCCGAGTGTCCCAGACTAGTTAATCGTTGCACACTTAGACACAAAAGGGACTCTCGGGTGTGCATGGGTTGTTTTAACTATTTTTAATCTGCGTGTGTGTGTGTCAATATTACTGCAGGTCCCACATAATTCCTCATTTAAATTTAAAAAATGTCTTGGAATCAGTCCAAAAATGTTATTTCTTGTCTATACAGTGTATTAATTAGTGGAGGATATACGTACATATACACCAAGGATGAGTAGCTCTCTAACTCTAGCTTTACTTCACTAAATTTGGTCCTCTGAGAGTTGTACATTTCAAAATGTTTTGCATTGATGGCTCTTGCTTGTGCGCCACACGATCCCCCTACGCTGTGAAAAATGTCTGGTGAGAACCCTATGTTGATGTTCTACTTCACTTTCTCACGTTCAAATGCTTTCAGAACTTTCAAAGGTGGATATTTAGCCTCAGTGTGCTTCAGGTTTTTAACGCTGTAGGTTCCAAATGCATCTTGGGAAATTTGGAAGTATACTTCAGTGGGAACGCTCATCAACCGTGGCTCAGGTGGTAGAGGGTCGTCTTCTGATCGAAGTGTCCGAAGTGCAAGACACTGAACCCTAAGTTGCTCCCAGTGGTCGACTAGTGCCTTGCATGGCAGTCCTGTCCCACTGGTGTGTGAATGGGTGAATGAGCTGATATGTAAAGCGCTTTGAGACTGTTTCAGTGTGGTGATAAAGCGCTATATAAAATCAAGTCCATTTACCATTTACCATCATCCTAATCATAATTACATAGTATATAGTGGACAGTATATACTATGGACAGTAAGGAGTGTGACATTGATTCTAAGAATTATCAACCAAGTTTTAAAACGTGTTTTTAAAAATTGTTCTTCCAGAAGTCTAATGTTCAACATGCCACGCTTCCCATGAATATCGTCTGCTTTCACTGAACTTTTTGGAGCTTATCATCACTTCACTTTGTTGACACTGCTATACTTAAACCTCCCTCACCTACGTTTGCTCCATCCACTTTACTACACACAGCATTGTCATTTCTGCTGAAGGTGGATGGGAGGGAGACGCTGACTTCTGTTTGAAGAGCCGTTAGCGTTTTTGTCCGTAAGACTCAGCAGTAGTTTCATAGTGACGCTGGAAACTTGATCACACTGAGGAATTTGTCGGGACGGCCCTATATCTCTCTCTCGCGTCTCCCGTTCCTCTTTTATCCTGGGGAAAAGGGAGGGCGTGAGCCACAGGCCGGGGTCAGTGCTGGGGGAGGTTTTTTTGTGTGCGTGTGTGTGCTGGTCACTGAAAAGAAAAAGGGGGGGGGAAGAGTCAGAGGTGGGGGCCTGGAGTGAGTTTATGCAGCACTGAAGGGCTAGCGTTTAGTGTGTGCATGTGTTTGGGGGGGGGGGGGGTGTTCATAATCTTTGTGGCAGAAAATGGCGTCTAATGATAATGAGGGCCATGCTGCTGACCAGTCCACAGCCGCAAACTCTGTGTGAGGGCAGAGGAAATGTGGGGGTGGGGGCGTCTATTCTCAAGTGTGTGTGTGTTGGTAAACTAGCTCTTATCTGTTGTCAGGCTTTCCTCCATCTTAAGAGGAGCTCACAGGTTAATTTAGCATAATAATGGCTGCTGGCCATTCAAGGCTTCTCCAAAATGGTGGACCTCTGCATTTACCTAACTATCTTCTTTTATTCTTTCCCTTTGTTCCCCTCCCCCCATCCTCTGCCTTCCAAAATCTCCACCTTCTTCCTGACAAACAAAAGTGCATCCTTTCATCTTCCCGCATCATCCCTCTTCCTCTTGCGGCCTTTCTCATTCAAGCCAATGACTGTGGAGGAAAGTTTTTGCTCTTGTGCTTTTTGAAGGTTCTTGGTTTGGTCTTTCACCAAAGTCATGATTCATGAGTGACTGTAAAAAAACAGACTATACCAAAGTTTTTCTAGCTCAAATCCAGTCTGAGGGGTTATTGGCACATGAGGCTTCAAGTGGTTTAAGCCAGGGATTCTCAACTGGTGGGTCGGGACCCAAAAGTGGGTCACGGACCTGTACTGGGTAGGTCACAGACAGTTGATTTAAAATTTATTTTTTATTTTTTTTAAAAATACATAAATAAATAAAATTGACAAGTCGACAGTTTAATAACATTCTCTCTTTAGTTTTAGTTTCTTTTAAACACATTTGATGGAGAAAAAAGGTGCCTGCAAAAAAATTACTAAAATATTAAAACTGCTACTGATAAATTCACAATTATTGTACATATTTGAAAAGATTTTTATGTCAGTTGAATGTACAGTGTGTACAAGTGTTTCAAAGCATTTCTGCCAAGAAATAACATGGTGAAACTAAATAAAACAAACTCAAACCATGGAACAGTCGTGTGACAAATCAATCAACAGTTCTTGCTGAGAAAGATTATTATTATTCTGGATACAGTGGAAACAAACTATGAAAATAGTTATATTGTGAACCTATTTATATTGTAGGGAAGATACAATATGTAATTGGAGTCTAAAGCCACAAAAAAACACCACTTTAAGAAGAAAATAAACTATATAAGATCTCTTTACAGTTAATTGAGTCATTCTGCGCTTGCGCGACTTGCGGCGATGACGCGCTGGTGACGTCATAATCCAAGATGGCGGCGGCCCGGACTACAGCCGACACTATGCAATAAAAGCCTTAAAATACATTAATGTAATGAAAAGAGTGGATGGACAGAGGCATAAACATGCAGACTTTCATACAGACTTATTAAACACACACAGACTTTCATACAGACTTATTAAACACACACAGACTTTGGTAAACGGAACAGGCTTCACCGGACGGCAGGCACTAGGACCCAGAGGTGGAGTAAATGCGTCCCCGTACTGCATGTACAGGCTGTAATATCACCAGTTTATCATTTTACCAGGGAGCAAATATTTATTCCAGGTGATTGTTTTCCTGAGTTTTCCTGGGATTTTTTACCGGTGATTAGTTTCTATCTCCCTTCCATTCCACGTTCCAAACTGAAACCGTAGCCACACCCACACATGTCACTCAGTCACATTAAGGAAGGTTGTGGTCATTATATGGGGTGGATTAAAGAATGAATAAAGGATTGTTTTATCCAGTTAGTCTCCTTATTATCATGTTATAAAAATGTTTAAAAATAGCAGGAATTAGTGCTGGTCTCCAAAGGTCTTGAGGGAAAATCCCGAGTCCGAGACAAGACCGGGTCAAAATGCTTCCGAGACCTTTAAAATTTGGTCTCGAGACCAAGACCGGTCTCGACTACTTCAACACTAGTTAGTAGTATTATATTAAAGTTCATTGCATCCATGCCAAGTATCCATGGTTCTTGTTCTAGACTGCGGACCTGCAAGGTTAGCTATTTATTCTAAAACTGAGTTTATGACTCATAGATCAATGAATTGAACATTTTTTACTCCAAACAGAAAGGAAAACGGTTGAATGTGTTGCTCGAAAGTTTTTCAACTCTACTGTAAACGTTCCATTTGTTGACATGTTCCCACATTGCATTGTGGGATGTGGAGTCCTGTAAACTGATGCATTGAAGTGTTTTTACTTCATTCTTACTGTGATTTATTTTTTTACTTCGCCGAGCAAGGAGGACAATGATTGGCTTGACACCATTTTTGAATTCTAGTTCTATGTATTCCGTCCCTGTAAGTTACATTTTAAATAGACATTTCCAAATGGTACTACACGTTATAAACATAATGAAGGGCTTCGGCCCACTTTTTCTACCTCATTCCTTTATAGAAATTATTTTGATTAGCCTCAGAAATAAGTTACAACAGCAAACTAACGTACATCTATAGAGCTGTTGATTAGAGGAGGCGTGGCTATCGGAGCTGGAGTGCATGAGCTTACGAGTGACACGGCTCAAGTCAGGTGGCTGATTTGTCCAGTCAGCACCCTCCTCTCTTTTGACCTTGCCTTTTCTCCCCCATCCTGTTTCTCCCATCACTTGTGCTCTCTCTCCCCATCTACATCTCTCAGAGGAAGTACATCTATAAATAACACCACTCTTGGCAGCCACACCCTTCCCTCACTGCGTGTGTGTATGTTGATTTGTTTGCAGTACACACAAAGATGTCATGGACACATTGTGTGCACGTCTACAGACTTGTGTGCAAATACAGCACTTTCTGAATACACACGAGTGCGTGGCCTTCTGCCTGTTTGTTATTTTTGTTGGGTGTGTGTGTTTGAAGGTTCAGTGGTATGACTCATCACAGCAGCAGGTGTCCCTTACACCCCACCGTACTTGCTTTTGATGCATCACTCCGGCTCGTCTCATTGGTTCACCGTTACGTTACGTTGCTACTTCCTGACTTTACTTTGTCCTGGACTTAAAGGTGCATCTTGACTTTTTTCACACACTAGTAGCTCATTTAAAAGTGAACTTGTCTCTGTTAATTCATGTTTTTGATTTTCTAACCACTTATTGTGCAGTCCTAATATAAATGCAAAGTTTATAAATGAGCTACTGATATATCAAGTTTACCATTTGGTCATTGGATCTTGCCTAGCAACAATAATTAACATATAAAATCCATGTTAACGGAATCACGGAATCGACAAATGAAAACGGTGAAACGTGGAAATGGACAGAATCGGCATGAAACACAGTCACTGTGGCAAGGAACTTTTTTTTTTTGTGTTGAAATGTTTCCAGGGAGCGCTCATTAGGTGCACCGCATTAAACACCGCCTAAAATGCCAAAAAAAACTACCCAAATCATCACTGACTCCTAAAAGAGCCGACCAGTGCCCGTTTAACTTTAATGTGTCTGTGAAACTCCGTCCGTTTCTCGTGTAGTGCAGCAGTGTTCCGTGAAAACATGAGTCAGCTTTAATCGGCTTCATCTGCTCAGTGTTTGAACAACGTCTCATCAGAGCTACAGAAGATCTGTGGGAACAAGTTGCCTGTTGTTGTGGACAAGACCATTGATGCCCGGGATTGTAGAATCTTCTGATACTAATACTTTATCAAATTTGGAAATTTCATTTTTCAAGAAAGTAACTTTTGTTTCTACAAGAGATTTTGATTCTGTTAAGATGTTAAAGTAACCACATACATCTATGAAAGTGCCCAGTATGTTTTATGAAAATAAAATGCAATCTAAAAGCATTGAGGAGTGAGGTAGCTTAATAAGGTCTGATGTGGTTCAGTGAGGCCCAGTGACCGGGCGTTTACGTGCTTTGCATATGTTAGCGCAAACTCGTGGTGAAATTTTGCCGAATTGATTTTTTTTTTTTTTTAACGCCCTTATTACGACTGCTGTTTAAGTTTTACAGTACATAAAATATCTAATATATGGACACATTTCTTAGGATGTCCCTGTCCAATATTGAAATTGAATATTTTTCAGATATAGGGAAAAAAAGGGGGTGTGTTGAATAAAAGCAGTCCATTCCAGGTTACACATTAGCACTTCTAATCACTTACTGTTGCTGACTATTGTTTCCTGTTTGAGTAATATCACTTCATCAAGCCATTTTTAACCTTCCACACTACAAATTAAGTCATAAAAGTTTGTATGATTAGCGCTGATATTGTATCGGCTCAATATCGATATCAACCAATACTTACAGTTGCAATATACAGTAGGTATCTTATCGGATTGCAAATGGATGTTTCGGAATTCCTTCTAATAATTTTGCAGTGTAAACAAATTGAGCTACAGCATTCTTGCACTTGTTTTCATATACGTCATAAAACCTCTAGTATGTTTAATAGGGACTATCCCAGCTAAATACTGTTCCTGCGTTGCTATTACACTTGGAAATGCGCAAAATCTAAATGGTACAATAAAAACTGCAAACGAAAAACACCTGAATTAAAAAAAAATACTCCTATCGCTAAAGTTTTTATGCTTTCAAGAGGAGGTTTTTCAGACTATATTGAAATGTATTGCAAATGTGCTACGGAAACACTTTTTCAGCTATTACACGTCACGGAATACAACGTTCCTGGTCACATGACCACTGCTCTCCGAGAAAACATGGCGCGGTACGTGTAGATGGAAGAGGAAACCGAGACATTTCTTCGCATTATATTTATAATTATTACTGCCACATTAGACAGCATGCAAAGTCACACAATTGTGTGATGTTGCATGAAAGAAAGGATAATCTTTCACATTGTTGTTTATTTTGTTTAAATATAAAAACCAGGTCAAAGATCTCGAAGCGGTTGCAGTTGAATTGCTCTGATAGAGATCTGACGGGGAATAGTGTGAGTAAAAAGAAAACCACCATAAATTCAAAACGCTTAAAATGCAGACTTATGCAACTGCAGAGGGGCAGGTCTCAGTGGGTGTTTGTAGAAAAGCACCGGAAACTCTTCCTGACTCTCTGCCAGCTCCGGAAGAACACACACATATGCACAAACACACACACACACACTGAGGAATTCACCCTGTTTTCTTAGCGTTTCACTGCTGAAAATCATATTCACACAGTACAATTTCAGTTTTAACACGTAAAAAACAGCAGCTTTGTAACTGACGAGGGCTTTGCCATCAACCATTGAAAAAGTGAATTGTGTGAATAAAATTAAAGGCGTTAAATTATCAGCTGTTAACGCATAAGACACAAGTCTGAGACTGTCGCTATGTGAAAGCAGCCGACCCCCAACTTAGCTAGTCTTTGAACATACATTTTTCTTGTTAAATTCTGCGTTCTGCCCATCTGTGTTGAAGAGTTTTTGGTAAAGGCACTGAACTCTAACTTTATTCTTTAAAACCTGTAACAGAGACTATTCTCTGTGTTCTTTGGACGTTACCGACATTCAATAAAAGCACTAGTAAACAGGTGAACAAACGTAGCCGTGATACATTTCAAGTGTTTCTCTGTCTGACTTGAAGTCACCCTGAGCACAGCTGCTAATGCGCTATGGTCCAGCTGGTAGCACATGGTGCTTAGCATGTGGCAGCTGCTCTTTTCCAAAATAGGAAGATTGAAGAAACTTCCAAACGGATCTGGTTATCTATAAGCACTATACAAATAAATAGGCAATCAATCATTTTAGGGCAGTTTTTAAGTTGATGATAATCTTAAACTTAAAAGGAGTTGTACTTCATAACGCAACGGGTTCTTTGTTTTCTTTAATGTCAAGGCTAAAGTCTAATACCTGCCTCATGCTGGTTTTATGACATCTGGCTTTAGTAAAGATGCTACTGCTGATAATGTATTCCTATTGTATGCCTTATAGATTAATGAATTGAGCATGATTTACTCTGAAAAGAAAGGAAAGGGATTTCAATTGCAGCTTAAATGTTGGTTTTCATCTCTACTGTAGAAGCATCGCATGTCGGTTACTAGGTTCACTCATGTTAACAGATAAAATTAAAAAAAGATAAATCATGCTGGATAAGTAACTAGCTTGACAACATTTCGGCTAACCTTAGACTGCTTACGTGTTAGCTAGCTAGATAACAACTTTAACCACCTAATGACACATGAATCACACTTTTTTTACTACTGAAAAACTGCAAATACTCCTTAGATTACACAGGTCGGTTTAGAACAGTTTACTTGCAGAACAACTCATTTTGACAGCTTTATGTGATGAGTATTTTAACTTCACAGTTTGACCCACATTCCATCTGTTGTCATTGAGGAGGCGGGGTTTATGACCTATACTGCAGCCAGTCAACAGGGCGAGCTCTAAAAGAAAAAGCTTCACTCCACTGGGGAGCTTGTCCTGTCCATTCTTTTTACAGTCTATGGTGATAACGCACCTTTTAAAGAATCTAACTGTGTAAGTAGAATTATAGTATTTAGTGCTGATAGTATTTATTTCTATAACTTTTTGATTTCTCCCACCTGGTGTGGGTCCAAGAGACTGACCCTTGTATTTTCAGTTCATGTTCTAATCAAGATCATTATCAATATTACCTATGATTATCATTTTTAACAAAAAAGAAAATATTATAAAACTCCATATTTTTCATGCTTTTGTTTTTCAATTTTCCAATTTCTCTCTCTCAAGTACCCCCCTGTAGTGTCATTGCATACCCCCATTTGAGAAACACTCAATAGGTGTTGTTCTTCATAACGCAACGGGTGCTTGTTTTCTTAAATGTCAAGGCTGAAATCTAATTCCACCTCATGCTGCTTTTATGACGTCTGGCTTTGTTTAAGCTTTAGTTGATGCTTTTGAACAATGATTTTTTTTTTTTTCCTTTTTGCTTTGCATTTCAAATAGTAAAATAAACGACAACATCCACACTCCATCAACAATTTCTCATAATGCAAATGCACTTACTGCGACATTTTACTATTAACTATCTGCAACTGGAACCTTAATGCTCAAACTTTTAGAAATGAGTAAACACCGACGTTGGATGAAATGTGACGTAAAAGGTGAGCCGTTGGCCGTGGAGATGGAACTCACTGAGAGATGATTGAAGTTACGCCACGAAGAAGCAAGGAGGAAGAGAAGGGAAAACGCAGCCAAGTGGAGAAGCGTGTACGTGTGTGTGCGTGTGTGTGGCCAGATGGCTCCAGCGTGTGGCGACCAGCCAGAGGAACAGGTGCAGGTCACATGACCAGCCGTTACCACGGAGATGGTGATTGCTCTTGGCGTGAGGATAAAAGGAGAAGGGCCCCGGGGACGGAGAGGGGTGAGAGATGTAGAAGGCAGAGAGAGAGAGAGAGGGAGGGCTGGAGAAGTGACGAGCTGCTCTGGTAGAGAGAGACGGGAGAGACGCACAACCCGGATACACTTCTACACAAGGAACGGCAACACACAACTAACAATCAAACACTTAATTGATCAAGAATGTGCACAATGCATTGTTGGTATGCCCTGAAATTATATCATATTTCATCATCAATTTTAAATGATTGATCTTAGGTTGTGTTCAGGTCCACTAGGGATTCAGTTGGATGTTTTTAAACTGGCCAGGTGGACAGACTGGTTTTATATTCTCCTTTTGTTGTTGTTGTCAAATGGCAGTCAACCAAATATTCTGTCATTTGTTGTCAAGTGCAATAAGTAAAATGTTTTGATTTTGTCCACTAAAAATGGTAAAATTGGTGAAAAATGATGGGGCCACAAGTTTATTCTGTTTGTGAAATCTGTAGTTTAGTGATTGTGTTGCTTCTTGGAAGTAGGCAAGTGTCTGCATCTAAACCTGATTGTTAAACTACTGTTGTTTAGTCCACGGTTTCTCAAATGGTGGTACGTGAACCATCAGGGGTATGTGATGGCGCTACAGGGGGTACTTGAGAGAGAAAGAGAGAAATGGAAAATTAACAAATAAGGCATTAAACTATGGGGTTTTAATTTATTTATTTTTTGTTAAAAATGATAATCATAATAATGATGGAAATGATCTTGATTAGAACATGAACTAAAAATACAAATGCTAAAACCTATAGAAATAATTCTATTCATGTGACACTAAATACTGTTCATTCCACTTATTTACAAAATTAGATTCATTCTGTCATTATGCTATAGTTGTTTTTTTTTTCATAGTTTATAGTCGTACAAAAGGGCTATTTTGATTCAGCAATAGAATAAAGGGGTGGGTACTTAAGGCAAATAAGTTTAAGAACCCACTGGTGTATTCTACACGTCACTGCTGTGATAATAACAAGGTAACCCTTTACCTGACTTTCCTTTGAAGCCTTGGTGTTCGTTCATTGTTGCATTTTTCATTACTTTGTACACTCGTGTCAATCATTTGCAGTGTAGCTTTTGTGAAAGATTACGTTCGACTGGAGCATTTTTTTTTTTTTGGAGCTTCACGTTGAATAAAGGAAGAAAAAAATTGCTTACAAAAGATGTAAAAATGTATTAAGTATAGTTGAGCTCATGCTGTTTAACGAACCTTTATAATTCACAGCCAAAATTTGGTACATAATTCAAAAGAAAAAAAAAAACTGGTATATCAAAGAGAAAATACTGGTTTGAATGAATATGATCTGGTTAATTTTGGTTTCATATATTTTCCAGTCATGTAATGCGTTCTGCACCTCTGAGGGATAAATTGTGATAACTCAATCGTATGAATCACCTTCAAGGAAAACAAGAAGTCCTTCATTTTCAAAGCAATTCCTAAGATTCTCATAAAGGCTCATAGTTTAAAAAAAGCATTAATTACATTGTATGGATAAATAGATAAAAAAGATAATCAATTAATTACAATGTTATTGATGAGAATAAATAAAAACTATCTCCTAATGTTCAAAGGTTGTATTACAATTTGAAAAAACGTAAATAAAACAAACCAGGTGAGGTCCTATTTTGACCTTTAATGATACTATCCTATACTGAAGGTTGCCGTGAGGTGTTTCAAAAGAGAAGATGAATAATTCAGCAGCTGACTGACGGGAGATCAATAATCAAATTGATAATCGTTAATAAACTTTAATGACCTGAATCAAACATTGGATAAGTGGGCTGATTAGCCACGCCTAATAAATACTTTTGACAGCTTTACAATAATTCTTTACAATTTAACAAAATAATTCAAATTACTGAAATGTGTCTGGACTGATTGTTGCATTTCTCAAAAATGCTTTTGAAAAAACAAAAGTTTACTTTTTAAGGCAGTATTGCCAAAAAATAGTGTTTACGTACATGTTATTTGAACATAAATACATCCAACAGGTCGAGAACATGACACGACTTAAAAGGCAAAGCCAAAACCAGCAAAAAGGCACTAAACAGAGAAATGAATCAATATAAAAACACATTGGTCACAACATATATTAGTGACGGTAAAGAACTAGATGGACCACTGGTCACGTTTACATGGGAGCTTTAATTCAGATTCAAAGTTAATTCCTCTTTAAACTGACCTTTAAACACTTAATTCTTAATGCTAATTTAATTGCACATTAAACTTAAATCCGAATTAGGTGGCTGGTTTATTCCAATTTTATTTATGAATAAATAACTCCTTTTTCTTGTAAACACTTAAATCCGTTTAAGTTAATTCCGGTCGTTCTGTGCACAACTTGCTGCGATGACGCGCTGGTGACGACATAAGCCTCCTGGACTATAGATGGGACTATTTATTTATTATTAAGAGCCTTAGAATACATGGATATAATGAAAAAAGTGGATGGACAGAAGCATGAACATACAAACATTCACACGGACACATGGATTTATTACACACATGGACGTCGGCAAACGAAAGACTTCATCAGACGGGTGATACTAAGAACCTGGAGACCGGAGTTAACGTGGGCCGGACTACATGTAACAGGCTGTAATATCACCAAGTTTATCCATTTTATACCAGTTGTTAGAGCTACTATCTTTACCAGGGAGCAAATATTTTTCCTGGTTATTGTTTCTGGAGTTTTACTAGGCTTTATTTACTAGTGATTAGTTCATATCTCCTTTCTGGACCATGGTGCTAAATGTTATTGTTTGAGCTGCTGAGAGCAATTGTCGTGTGCTTTCTATGTTGTAGCAAAAAATAAAAGGTTTGTTGTGTGTTTTTCCTGATAGACGTGATACGTCACGTTCTCCACCTGTTCCAGACCTAACGCGGAATTACATAAAGCCGAATAAATCAGTTTTCTATGTAAACCTCAATTTGGAATTACTATTTCATGTAAATACGAAGCGGAACACTTTAATTCCGAATGATTTCATTCGGAATAACTAATTCCTAGTGCACCCCACAGCTTGCTGCTGATTCCTAAATGACTGTTTGAGCTTCCAGTGGAATGAAGGAGTGAGTGATGCTGAGTGTCCTCTCACCTCCATGGTGTCAATGCACACTCGCTCACAAATGGAGCCAGCTCCTCTCTCTCCATGCCAGAGATTAGAGGAAGCCCGGGGGCCTCTGCAGCCCCTCCCCCTCCACCTCGCTCTGGGGCCTCCCTCGCTCCCTCCCTCCCTCTTTGCTCTACATGGGCCCTGCTCTCTTTTTTTTCTCTGCCTGTATCTGTCCATCTTTCTCCCTCTTTCCCAGTGCATTCTTGCAGTCTTTCATCATAATTAACCCCTGTGCGCCAGAGCCTGAGGCACACTAATGATTTCTAAATGGGTAAATCAAAACATAGCGATTGCCCTGGGACAGACTTGGACGCACACACACACTGGCAGCATCCACTCCAGACTGTATAGTGGTCCGTTAAAAAAAAAAAAAAAAAGTCTTTCCCTGCGCTCAATGGTTTTTATTATTTTTATATATTAAAGGTTTTTTTTATGTTTTTGTTTTTCAGTAAAAAGCCGGAGTCGGAGGGCGGGTCTAATGCTGCTAAGAAAGATTCCAAGAGGAAACGAGAGTCGGCGGCAGGTGAAGCTGTAGAGGTGAAGACTCCGCCCCCGTCTCCCACTGAGGAAGAGGATGATGACGGTGTACAGGTGGGCAACGGTGCTTTCTGAGTTTGTTTTTCCTGAGAAAGCCGAACCACCAATGAAGCCTTTGCAGATGTCAACATCACGGCCTATGAAAACCTATGTTTGTTATGAACCGGCCGTCACAGACCAAACGGCCACTTCCCATTTCCTACATATTTCAAGGCCCATATTTAAACTTCCTGCTGCAGTTTATTCTTTTAGTTAAAATTTTTGCGTGGAAAATGTTAACACTGCTCTTTATTTCTTCAGAACAGTTTTATGTACTAATTTAATTTGGTGCATTACAAGAAGTCTATAGAAGCCCATTCACACCAGTAAAAAAACAACAAAAAAACTAGGGAAAGTAAAAAAGAAAAAAAATTTGAACAATTGAATAAATTCTTCAGTAAAAATAATTAATTAGGAAAAATAAAATGATTAAAAAATTATTTTAAATAGGTTTATTTCTTCAGATTAGTTTTATACACCAGTTTAATTTGTGCATGACAAGAAGTTTATAGAAGCCCATTCACACCAGTAAAAAAAATAGGAAAAGTAAATTAAAAAATTAAGTCATAATAAAGATAGTATCTTATAATTATGACTTAAGATTGTATTCATTACTTTTTTTTTCCATTTATTCATTATATCAATATATTCATTCATCATTTCTGTAAATGTGCTGTATTTAGCCTGAGGGCTATTTTTCCATCCTTAGTCCCTGGAGCAGTGTTGGGTTCGGTACCTTGCTCAAGGACATCTCGGCAGTGCTCGAGAAGTGCCCTGGCACCTCTCCAGCTACCAGAACAACTTCTGTATTTTGAAGAATTAAAAATATTTTAAATGATAATTTTACTTTTCCTAGTTTAGTATTTTTTTATTACTTGTCAATGAGCTTCTATGAGAATGTGATACGGTCATTGTTAGAATAAAGTTCCAAACCCCATGTTGGAAAGCATCTCAGGCAGCTGCATTGACGCTTGTTGCTGCTTTTCCAACAGTCTGCAACAATATTTTTCCTCGCGCTCTTATAATATGGCAGCATTTGAACTCAACAAATTGGGCGATGTTTGCTTCAAAGTCAATATGGGCAACACAAGAAACCATATGGCACAGCGTAATGAATAATGCTAATGAAGTCTATTTCCTGGTTAGGAAAGGCCTGTGAATTAAAGGCGCACATGGCTCTGTGGTCCTTTTATTCCTCTTGGCTGACTGTTTATTAGCAGAGGCAAAATGTACCTTTTTTTTAAACATCATTTTAGTCAAATGTTTTGTTTTGGCAGTTATGGAAACATATTAAAGATACGTCAGGATATATCTGATTTCTTCCTCGCTGACCTTTTCTTTTCCCCACAGAAGCGGCGCTCGAGTCGTCAGGTGAAGAGAAAGAGGTACACGGAAGATCTGGAGTTTAGGATTTCAGAAGACGACAGCGGCGATGACTCAGCAACGCCAAAATCTCCATCACAAACAGGTCAGTTTGAGTATGAAGTCACTGTTTACTGCAGCGTAATGTCTTTTAACAAATGCCATCTCTGTCAGATTGAGCCAAAGTTACGCATCTGAAATCCTGAAAAAGAAGTTTATCTCCTTTTTAGGAGTTTTTTAAGCTCAGTATTCCAGAACACCATGATTTCTAGCAGTATTATTACCATGTTGGCACATCTATTCACTTTGTTTGTGGTATTTGGAGTTGTAGCTTCATGTGTACTCTGAATGACAGTATCCACAATTCATCAGAAGTTGAAATCAAAAGTTTTAAGGACTGAAATGTAACATCTCACCTAATGAAACATCAAAAATAACTGTGAGTATTGCTGCAAGTTTTCCTTTAGATCAGGGGTCTACCCTCCTCTTAGTTTGAGGGCCACATACGACCCAGTTTGATCTCTAGTTGCTCGGACCAGAAGAATCAATGTTTTTGTAAAGAAAAAGCTGTGAAGCCCCAGTTTGCATTTAACGTGTCAGAACAATTTTAGGTATCTTTAAAATATCCTCAAATCTTAGATCTTCTAATGAGGACATTTCAATGCCTAATGAAATTCATTATTGTGCACCTTTTTTATTTAATTGCGTTTTATAAATGGGACTACTCTTCTGTTTTAGAACCGTGTTTCTCCTTCTTGAAATCACGTGATTGACGTCCCACACCCCATTTTAACTTGTAAACATCCCATTGTTTTCTGTTAGAGTTAAACATTCAGCATGCTGTTTTTTACAAATCAAATATTTAGATTTAGCAGCTTTTTTGGTCCAAATGCAAATTTGTGCTGCTTTTGGTTGCTCTAATCAGGAAGTTAAAGATGCTGATGTAAACCTCTGTTGTTTAGGAGAGCTCTTCTTCTCGACTTCATTGTCTTCTATGTATGTCTACATATGTTTTTTATCCTCTTTCGGTAAACAAAACAAATTGGCATTGTGAGTGAAAAAGCTGCCAAATCAGGCTGAATGTTTCACTCCAATAGGAAAACAATGGGATGTTTTACAAGCATATGGGGCCGTGTGACATCATCAATCATGTGATCACAAGTTTTAAAACTGTAAAGTAGTCCCATTTATAAAAGGCAATAAAATGAAAATGGTGTGTAATGACTTGAGTTAAGCATAGATTTACTAATATTTCAAAGGTTTTAGGCCACATTTGTACAAACATTGACGGACCCCTTTAAAGCTGTATAAACTTTGTATCGAGTCTAACGGACGCTGTTCTTTTCTCATCAGGACGTGGCTGAGGCAGAAGGTCCGTCGTGGAGAAGATCATGGGCTTACGCACCTCCAAAAAACAGGTGAGCACTGACGCAAAATCCGTTTCCGCAAACACCACAGGGCGACGCGCACACACGTCATCTGATTAGCTGCTCCACAGCTGGACCTAAGCAGATTAAAGCGCGCGCCCGCACACACGGACATTAGGAGCTTAGACGTCGGCGTCTATTCACCTTGCTCTGCAGTGACGGGACTTTTTGTATTTCTGTGTGTGTTGTGTGTGTGTGTGTGTGTGCACTGAGTGCATCACCCTTGGCTTTATTATGTATGGCTTGGTCTAAAGAAAGCTCAGCCCTGAGCCAGCACACGCGCACAGTCAGTCACCAGCCAACTTTCCTTTGCTTACCAGCTGCCAATGATCACCCTCGCCCCCCCTGCCCCCACCTCACACACGCACGCACACACCCTTTGCCTCGCTCTCACGACTCCATTCAGGATTGACCCCGGGCTTGGCACATATCCACAACGCTTGCGATGCCAGACGCCAAGCTAGCGTTTCCTCGGGTGGTGTGTGTGTGTACGTGCATGTGCATGATTGATGATTCATCGCATTACAGTAGTAGTAGCACGGTGGGAGTGTGTGTGTGTGTGTACTGGCTGTGCTGTTTACAGTAGGAGCGCAGAGTGGAGACTAATAGCGCTGCTTGGACTAAGTCCTAGCTGTATTTCTTTAATGTTGTAAACTGTAAATCTGTGACACTAGGCTGGGCGATTTGGACCAACATTCATATCTCCATTTTTTCTCAAAATCTCAATTTTTCAACTCATTCAATCTGTGTTTTCAACCTTTGGGTCATAACCCCATGTGGGGTTGCCTGGAATTCAAAGGGGTCATCTGAAATTTCTAGTAATTGACTAAAAAATTAATATAATGCAATTTTCCCTTTCTTTATTGTGTTTCATTAAAATTAAAGCACTACATTTTTCCTGCCTTGAAAAATCCTTAAAACTTGAGAAAAATAATCGTAATTGGACCCTCAGCTTTACTACTACTAATAATAATAATAATAAATACATTTTATATATATATTTTCACAGAAAACTCAGATGCTTTACATGAAACTTTAGATTTTTTTTCTTATGAATCACTATTATGTAGATTTTTATATTTAAAAAAATGTAAATTAAAAACAAATAAATTAAAATATTAGTTCAGTCTTTTTTTAAAGGGACAATGCATAGAGACTAGGGATGTAACGATTCACTCAACTCCCGATACGATTCGATTCACGATACTGGGTTCACGATACGATTCTCTCAGGATTTGTTTTACAAAATGGGACTGTTGACAATTTTTTTTTTGGGAAAAAAACTAGAAAATACTGTACTATTTTCCTTTTATTTTTCATTGTCAAAAAAATTCCTTGATAAACTATTCAAAACAATGCAATTTACTAAAAATAAATCTTGAATGAAATAAATAAGGAATAATACAAATGAAAATGAAGCCTATTAATTTAAATTCTGGGTTCTATAATAAACAATGCAAAACTGCATAATAGTTATTTTTCTTTTAAAAGTGCAACTGAAAATGTATTTTGTGCCTTAACAATTGGACTTTTAAAAAAAAAAAAAAAAAAACGTGATTGCACTGATTTACGTCATATTTGTTTGGACCAGCAGAGGGCGCTGGTAACACAGTGTCGGTTGGCATGCAGATATCTTGCAGTGAAGAAGAGATGCTATGCTAGCAGACAGAGCTAATAGAAAAGCGTGACTTTAACAGATATTCAAGTAATATTACAGATATTCTTTCGGTGCTAAAGGGGTAGTGAATCATTTATTAACATGTTTAAGAGTAGAAGGCGGCCAGAAAGAAAGCATTAGCAGACTCCGCCCGCCGCCTACACTTGTGGATAGCGCCCTCTGCTGTTTAAAAAAGTACTGTGATTCAATTTTCAGAAAATCGATATCAACTGTGCTACCTATGAATCGATTTTTAACTGCCTTACGATTAATCGGTACATCCCTAATAGAGACATTAAGATCATAAAACAGCGATGTTCTACACCAGAATATAGCAGCTAGTTTCCATCTGTATGGGCAGCGGGCCAAACTAATGGCTTGTGGACGAACTTTGGCCATGATATAGACGATGATGTAATTTTCTATATCGCCAAAAAGAAATTGGGATATATCTTAAATCACGATATCCTGCCCAGGCCTAATCAACACAGATTACACACCTACACAGTGCACACCTATGGCCCTCAGCAGCACGTGTCAATAAAAATACGGTGTGCACCGCCCCTCACACACACACAGATGGCGGTGCTCATCATGGCTAGCTGAAGCTGCCGTGCTGCGATGCATCACGGACTGCTACTTGGTTAAAACCAAACAACCATCCAACAAAGTGAACCAGTCCAAGTTCCTCCGTCAGATCCACCCAAAGTTCCACAAACACGGGGACAGAGATGAACCTGTAGCAACGATTATGAACTGGAAACTCAACTAAAGCTAACTATGCTAAGCTAACACACAGATTCAGCAGCAGTAAAAAACACTGATGGAGTTATTTTTGCTGTTCATGTTCATGTTTTTTAAGGAAATAATTTTTATTTTAAGTGAGGGAAATAAATGAATGACATACAATAACAGTAATAGTGATCCACATGCACTAATATATTTTATAAAATATCAGCCTCTTTTTAATGTTTAGTGTTGATGTATTCAGATTTATGTGTTTGTAAGGAACCTGTTTACACTTTAAGTTGGGAATTGTTTGATTTATTTATAGTTTTTATTTATCGTGATGTTTATCGTTATTGTGATAAATACCAGAAATTATCGGGATATCTTTTTTTTTAGTCTATATTGCCCATTTCTAGTTGACATATATAGATATATATATATATATATATATATAGAGTGTTGACTGCTGTGCTACTGTAGTCTCCGCCTTCCAATCCATCCACATGTCCTACCATGGAGATTAAGCACTAGATTTACAGTGATTGTTAACCTTGTCTTGTCCTTTTCCAGCGGGAGTCCGGGGAGGAGGTGGAGATGGAGGAGTTCTACGTCAAGTTCAAGGGATTGTGAGTACCACTCCCCCCCCCTTCCTCCTCCGCCTCCTTCTTCCCTTTTGTCTCTCACAGCAGGGTTTTCTTCATTTTTCTGACCTATTTATAACACACACACACACACCAGGGTGTACATTAGTCTTTACATGTGAAAAGCCCTTTATATTCACATTGGATTGTCTCATTCAGGGTTTTATTTTCCAGCTCTGAGGTGATGACTTCCTGCTCACGCTGTAGTCTAGAGCAGCTATGTGTCACTGGAAGTAAAGTAGACTCAAGTTTTCCTTCTTCAAAATCGTTGGTCAATTCCATTTCAGAGTTTATCCATTTTTTTTATTTTTATTTTCATTTATTAGTTGGTTTTTTTTTGAGCAGGGACAAAAAACACAAAATTTAATTTGAATTTCAAATGGCAATAAAATGTCTTGAATTGAATTTGACTGAAGCTGTAGGAAACCCTGATGCAAAAGGAACAAAGACATTGTGTACAAGGAAAGGAGAGAAATATAATCAGAGATGTTCGAAATAATATATAAAATCCATGTACACGTAATTGTAATATATTATAAGGAGTGGGAAGAAGAAAGACTTATTTATTCCCACCTCTATTTCTTAATCATATTGCTTCCGTCTGTTGGACTTAGAAATAAACAATATACTAAACAAATAGTAAAACTGACTAATAATCAGTACTAAGATATAATCAGTCATTTTCATTTAGTTTCTGTTTCATCGTCTCTGTTTAGATGATTTTACTGGCTATTAAACTTCAAAAATCATACTAAACATCTAAATAGGGGTATTAGTGTCAACTACTGTTATTAACTGATTATTTATATGTAATACACTAATTATGTATTGTTTTCATTACCACAAAGTGCTGAACCCTCAGTCAATCGTTTAACTTTAAAAAATCTCATGAAAACTGTGATATGGACCCAAAATAAAATTATGAAAGATTTTGATCGAGATCATAAATAAAGTTGGACATATTCGTCCAGTAGATTTTTAGTCACTGTTTTTCAGGGGAAACGGCGTGTAAGTGTGATTATTTTCCCCAAAATAATGAATATTGGATATTTCCATGTTAAAGTGGGGCCAGATTTTAAATAAAGAGAATAAAATAATGGTTCATTTTGGTTTTTTCAGCAATCATGGAAGATCTGAGCCACTAAATAGTGTTCAAGGCACTAATATAAGCAATAATATATTACTTTTCTGTACCACAAATAGTCGTACTCTATTACCTCGACATTTTACACATTTTACACACCCAACACAGCATAACGTGGATGGATGTTCATCATAGGAATGGGATCCACACAAGGTTCCTGCTGCTTAACAGAAGGTTTTCCTTGCCGCCATGATGAATTCATGTTGGGTGTGGGATACATATGTATGTGTATATACGTATATATGCATATGTGTGTATCCATAAAATGAAGAGTCCATCCTTAAGACTGCTCTACTGTAAAGTGCCTTGAGATACCATTGGTTATGATTTGGCGCTATACAAATAAGATTGATTGATTGATTGATTGATTTTAGCTTTGAGTTTATCTTTTTGTTTTTTTTTCTTGTGATCTTATTACGTTATCTTGGGTTATATGATTGCGTCCACCAGTTATTAGCAGCTAATTCATATTTTGTGGTTATCTCAAGCGTCAGCTACAATTTTGAGCTACATTGCTTTATAAATCCTATAATTTTTTATTTATTATTTGTTTTTGAACATTTTCTAACATTGGTCTTTTTGTGCGTCTCAGCTCGTACCTTCACTGTCGCTGGGCAGACCTGGAGGAACTGGAAAGGACAAAAGAATTCACCAGAAGATCAAGAGGTTCAGGGCCAAGCAGATGCTCAATAACTTCATAACTGAGGTGAGATCAGATCCCATTGTTTCACTGTCGGGGTCCTGACCTCACACCTTGTCTAGAGTGGTCGTTTCTGGGGTCAAACCAATTCCCAGTTTCCTACGAGCTGGTGCTAGTGCCTAGCAGGGTTGGGATCAATTACATTTTTCAATGACAATTATGTCTTCAATTATCACTGTTCAATTACAACTCAATTACCGTATTTTTCGGACTATAAGGAGCACCGGATTATAAGGCGCACTATCAATGAATGGGTCTGACCGGGTCTATTCTCATACATAAGGCGCACCGGTTTGTTGTTGTTGTTGTTGTTATTATTAAGGCTCATTAAGCGAAACAAAATAGTCAGAAGTCAAACTTTATTTAACTCATTAACAATAATTCTCAACATTGTTCAGGTTTAACACATAAAATATAGAACATAACACTCACTTTTTCAGTTCAGCATGTTGAAGCACAGTACTGGTACATATCACTCCACGAGGCGTCTGACTACGGTAGCCCTGAAGCACCAAAAATCCATCAAGCGGTGCAGCTTCATAGTTTACCAAAGTTGTACTAAAACATTTTGACATATTAATTTCATACTGTACATAAGGCGCACCTGACGATAAGGCGCACTGTCGATTTGTGAGAAATTAAAGGATTTTAAGTGCGAAAAATACGGTACAGTGACTGGCATTGTTTTCCAATTACAATTAAAATTACAATTATTATTTTCTTACTGAAAGTCTATTACAATTACATCCTCAGTGACTCAATTGAGTTTTCAGTTTCTAGCAACGTAGGAGGATTTTCTGTTGTTTTTTCCTTTTTTTAATCGATAACGTCGTAATAATTGTTGCACACTTGGACTCCCAGGTGTTCACAGGTTGTTTTAGCTCTCTTTTTAATCTGAATAACCCAGAAAACACATACATCAGCCGCATTGTCTATTTAATACAGGCAGTTTTCTAGGATGCTTCCTTCTTTACCTGAGGACCCCTGCAGCCACTTAGCTGCCCTCGATGCTGCTTGTGTGCACTGATAAACGGAGCTTCAACCAGACGTAGCATGTAGCGACACCTGAAGCTGCTCATCATGTTTCTAACTCACAACGGATCATTCTACATGCGCGCGCACGGATGTGAATATTGTCTGGTTGAAACGTGAAAGAGAGATCGGCTTCATTCTAATCGAATGGGTTCAGGCCTGGTCTTCTTAAAAACTCATGTATGCATCCTCCACGTGTGTGCGCGCACTCGTCCTCCACGTGTGTGTGTTCCATTATTACTGCAGGTCCCTCATAATACCTTATTTAAATTTGAAAAGCGCGTCTTGGAATCAGTCTTTTGAATAAAATGTTATTTCTTGTCTCTACAGTGTGTGTGAGTATTAATTAGTGGAAGACCAATACCTATACCAATCATGACTTCATAAAATAAATAAAATAAACTCTAATTCATCATGACCCTTCACCAATTCAACAAATATCTTTTAGCTTTAAAGTAAGGTTGGAACAAAGATTAAAAAACAAAGAACTTTAGCTTTACTTCACTAAATTTGGTCCTCAGAGAGGTTAAACATTTCAAAATTTTGTTGCGACAGTAGCGTGCGCTCACACGTCACGCGATCCCCCAATGCTGAGAAAATTCCTGGTGAGAACCCCTGTTATTTATGCGTTGGAGATGAGTTTGTGGCCCCAGTGCAGTTTAGTCTAGAAGCAAGAGTGTCACTGAACCAGGCCTGTAATTGTCTCTGTTCTCTGCAGATGGATGATGAGCCTTTTAATCCAGACTACGTGGAGGTGGACCGGGTTCTGGACGTATCAGAGAGCACAGATGAAAACGGAGAGGTGCTTTGATCTTTTTTCTAACGCCCCCCTCCTCCCCCTCCCTTGCTGACACTGTTTAAACTGTTTTTTATGTGTGTGTGCAGACTGTGACCTTATATTTGGTGAAATGGTGCAGCCTTCCTTACGAGGACTCAACCTGGGAGTTGAAGGCCGACATCGACCAGTCAAAAATAGATGAATACGAGCGCATCGTGGCGCGCACGCCCGACACTAATCGCGTGGTGAGTAGCAGCGCAGCGTTTGGTGGGTGCTATCTGTCTTCGAGTCTTCTGGTGTGTGTTTGTGTGGGTTGGCCTGCTGCCTGCACCTCCCTCCTCCAGATTTACAGCTCCCTTAACTGCACTCCACAGGGCCCACGTTCTTGTGGTCGTACGCACTCTCTCACACACACACACACACACGCGCGCGCACACACGCCCTGCTCCTGTGGCCGGGCCCAAACCACTAACAGTGTGTTTTAATGCTGAACAGAAGCAGCTGACTGGCTGTGGTCTCGCCCTTCTATCACTCCCTTTCCTTTCTCTCTCTCTCTGTGTCCATCTTTTTAAATACTGTCGACTGTTTTTCCTGTTAAAGGGCAGCACTAGAAACGCTCAATCGCACCATGGCAGCGTTATTTTTAGCTCTGTGAGCTTTGTGCAGATAAAAGGATGGACATTTGGACTGTTAAACCACTCACAACAGACCTTTATTTTCCCCCAAAGGATAAGCACTTTGGCCTGGTTTAAAATATAAAATATGTAGGTTTTATAGATACTTTAAGAAATGTAAATATATTGATTATTTAAAAGAGACGATGCACATTAATAAACAGAAGTGCAGCAAATGAACCTGAGTTAGCCAAATGAGGCTAGTTTTCATCTGGCTAGATTTTTTTAAAAGGCGACTTCAGAGGTGTCACAGGTATGACAAATATTATAATTACTGATAAAACAAAGCACCAAGCCTGGACTAAAAACACAGTAAATTACAACTGGAACATAGCTTAAACAATATAGTTAATCCATACGTGACATAAGAGAAACAATGTACAAAAATCTATTATAAGTAAATAAAATATAAACAGTAAGTCACGATTTTGTTACTTACAAATATCTGTTTTATGTAATATGTTGTTTAAATTGTGTGTATTTAAGTGATAGGGTGTATATAGATGTAGCATCAAGGTCATTAAAGCATTCTTTAAGAAAAAAATCAATAAAAGATTGGAATAAATGGCATATAATACCATTATTAATCATGCTGCTACATGCAAGAACACACCCTAAATAGTGCCTTCAACAAATATTTTACATAATTCACAAACGTGTGACAATCCTCCTCTTCCTCTCTGTTTGTTAGGATCGACCTCCTGCGGATGACTGGAAGAAGCAGGAAGGATCCAGGGATTACAGGAATGCCAACGAACTCAGGGAATACCAGCTAGAAGGCCTTAACTGGTTAACCTTCAACTGGTACAACTCGTAAGTCAACATTAATTGTGTTTTGTTAGAATTAGTCCCTAACTGCTACTGTCAGCCCGTGGATGTGATCGCACCTCGTTTTAATAGTTTTAAGTGGACATTAAAGTGAGCATTAAGTGGCTCTGTGGCTTATTGCTGTTTAAAATCTCCCTCTGGCACCATCCACGGCTCAAATGTAGCCTCTGAAGGTTCCGTAAGAGCCTTTAGCCTAAACTCCTCACTCTGTTGCACAAATAGGAGCCAATACGAGTGCATTTAACGCTTGTTGTGCTTTGTAGGTTAGAAAAAGAAATCTCGGAGGCTGACAAATCAGTCAGTTTTGCCAGCAATTTTCCTGCTAGGCTCACGTTTTTCACATTAATTCACTTGAGTGGAAAAAACCACTCCTCAGTGCTTTGGAAAAGCTGTATTAATAAACCAGGAGTAGAAAGTCCTTCAGCTCATAGACTCCCATTGACTCCCGTCATGTAAAAGTGATGAGTGCACACTAAGGTTCACTCTCACTCGTGGTCCGTGTCTTTGTGCTCCAGACGTAACTGTATCTTGGCAGACGAGATGGGTCTCGGGAAGACTATCCAGTCAATTACATTCCTCTACGAGATTTACATGAAGAACATCGTGGGACCTTTCCTGGTCATCGCCCCCCTCTCCACCATCCCTAACTGGGAGAGGGAGTTCAGGACCTGGACCCAGCTCAACGTGGTGGTTTACCATGGCAGCCAGGCCAGCCGTAAGACCATCCAGGCCTATGAGATGTACTACAGAGACGCACAGGTACAGACACCACTGCAAGCTTCTTCAACCTTTTTGTTTAGGTTTGGCTTTTGCTAGATTAATGCTTGGCTAATGCTAGGTTAGTGCTATTGCTAGGCTAATGTTTATACGAGGCTAATGCTAACATTAGGCTAATGTTATTGTTAGGCTAATGTTAATTCTAGGCTAATGCCAGTGTTAGGCTATTGCTAGCGCTACACTAATGTTAACGTTTAGGTTAATGCTTACGTTAAGTTAATGCTAAGCTAGGTTAATGCTAGGCTAATGCCAATGTTAGGCTATTGCTAATGCTGGACTAATGTTCATGCTAAGTTAATGCTCAAGCTAGTTTAATGTTTACTCTAGGTTAATGCTTATGCTTATGACTCATTATTGTCACTTTTTCCCCCATATTTCTTGCTTATTTTTGCCAATTTAACCACATTCACAATTTGTAATGCCCATTATTTGATAGTTTAACTAATTTATCCTACATTTGTAAATTTTATTACGAATAATTTGCAAACTTTAACTAATTTCTGTGCTTTTTAAAATCCCATTTCACCACCCTTTTCACCATTTTCCGTGAATTACTTTTGACTTAACGCTGCTAAACTAACAATAAATCTCCTTGGTGGAGGTAATAAAGATTATAACCACCAAAAATAACCTCCACTAATGTGAAAATTAGAAAACAAGTTTTGATTTTCAATACAAAGGGGCGTGGCCGAGGGAAAAGGGCGGACCCTGGCTGTTCAGATCCATATTTCCAACAATGCCGTCACTGTTTTTCTCTTGTGGCTCAGTAAACCCAGTCTTCACATTTTTTCCTGACTGAAGATTCTTTCATGTCACATGGAAACATGCCAACATTCAGAGTCAACGGTTACACCGATGAGCACTTTGATTCTTTTCCTTTGATTCCACCTGTGTTGGCTAGGACCAGGTTTTAGAAGACAGTTTTGCAACACCAGCAAACCGTCTTTAGTTGAGAATCTGAGGATGTTGTCGATCTTCTGCTTCATAAGCTCTATCCTGATCCTTTAGCAGTAAGCCACACACTGTAGGCTATTGTATGCTGCTAATGCTAACATCTAAGTGTGACCCTCATCACAACGAGCCTGTGAGGGGAAAAAAGAAGCAGTAGCAGCGCGTCTCCTTGCTAGCTGCTTGTTGCTAATCCAGGCTGAGGTAATCCTCAAGGTCATGATAGAATAACCTTGTTTTTTTTTCTGTCATGCTTGCTTCATGCAGACTGTAAATACAAAGGCTTACACAGATTTTAGATCAGGTCATTATATATTCTTTTAAGACCGTATTTGGTTTTTTATGGCTAATGTGTTTACAACAGCAAATATAGCTGCAATTAATGCTTTTTTCCTTTTTTAGGACACGGTTTTTATTTAAATGTTCATTCACAGATTCATCACAAGTGCAATTCAGCGCAGCGTTGGAAGTCCAAAAACAGTGACGGACTAGTTGCAGGATTATCTTTTAAATCAGAAAAAGTTTTATTAAGTGTAGTTTAATAAAATTAATTGTAGTAAAATTAATTTGTTTGGTGGTGCAAAAAGTTTAACAGTAATAATACTAATAAATATTGACAGTGAAGAAAAAAAGATAGAGGAACGTTGCCAAAAATTATTATTGCCAAAATGTCAACAACTCTCGCACGTTGTTTTCTGTAATTGAAAAGCTCACAACCCCCCCAGATCAGATAGCCCCTGAATTACTGTCAGCTGGAAAATGCAATGAATTTGCTGTATATTTCAATGAAAAAATACAATCAATAAGGTCAAACATCAGAACAAACCAGCAAAATCACAAAAAGCTTGAACAGCTTCAACCACTGAGGGATGAGTCAACTACAATGTTAGAGTTTATTACAGTGAACCCAAAAACAATAGAGGAGACTGTTCAGCAGCTGAATCCATCAACGTGTTGCCTTGACACAATACCCTCAAACTTCTTTTAAAACTGTTGTAAAGTCAATTGTCACTGATTTGTGTCAGATAATTAACTGCTCATTCCAATCAGGCACCGTACCAAAATCCCTGAAAGTAGCTGCTGTGAAACCGCTGTTAAAAAAGAGAACACTGGATGCCTCTATACTGGCTAACTATAGACCAATCAGCAACCTTCCATTCATGGCCAAGATCATTGAGAAGGTGGTCTTCAACCAACTGAGTCAATTCTTAACATTCAACAAAATATTTGATAAATTTCAGTCAGGTTTTCGTTCTCATCACAGCACTGAAACTGCTCTTATCAAAGTGATCAATGACATAAGGTTGAACACTAATTCAGGAAAAGTATCTGTTCTCATTCTGTTGGATCTAAGTGCTGCATTTGACACTGTAGATCATACAATTTTGTTGCACAGATTGCAAACATGGGTTGGACTAAATGGAAAAGTAATGCAATGGTTTAAGTCATACTTGGAGGAGCGAAGCTATTTTGTAAGCATTGGAAACTTTGAATCTGACAGATTACCAATGTCCTGTGGGGTTCCTCAGGGATCTGTTCTTGGACCCCTTCTGTTTAACCTTTACATGCTTCCTTTAGGACAAATTTTACAGAACTGTAAGGTTGATTATCAGAGCTACGCAGATGACACACAACTATATCTATCACTGAACCCAGATGACCATGGTCCCATTGAGGTGTTGTGTGACTGTTTAGAAAAAGTAAACTGCTGGATGAGTGAAAACTTCCTTCAACTAAACCATGACAAGACGGAGGTGATTGTCTTTGGTAACAAGGAAAAGAGGACAGCTGTCAGCAATTATCTTGAGTCTCGATCTTTAAAAGCTAAAGAACAAGTCAAAAACCTTGGTGTTCTGATTGACTCAGATCTTACATTCAGCAGTCAGATCAAATCTATCACAAAAACAGCCTTCTACCACCCTAAAGAACATCTCCAGAGTGAGAGGTTTAATGGCTCAGAAAGATCAGGAGAAACTGGTCCATGCTTTTTATCTCCAGCAGACTGGACTATTGTAATGGTCTTCTGACAGGAATCCCCCAAAAGAGCATCAAACAGCTACAGCTGGTTCAGAACGCTGCAGCTCGGGGCTTAACCAGAACAAAGAGGTCAGAGCACATTACTCCAGTTTTAAAGTCTTTACACTGGCTCCCAGTCAGCCTCAGAATAGACTTTAAAGTTCTGCTGCTGGTGTATAAATCTGTGAATGGGTTTGGTCCAGAATACATCAGGACATGTAGTCAGGTATGAACCCAGCAGGTCTCTCAGATCTATGGACACAGATCAGATAGTGGAGCCCAGAGTTCACAGTAACATGGTGATGCTGCTTTTAGTTGTTATGCTGCAAAGAAGTGGAACAAACTGCCAGCGGAGCTGAAGTCAGCATCCAATGTGAACATTTTTAAATCAAAGTTAAAGGCACTTTTTTTCTCTACTGCATATGATTGAGAGAGAGATTTTTTGTCATGTTGTTGATGTAATGATGATTTTTACTGATGATTTTAATTGATTTTACTTATGATTTTAATTGTTCTTATTGATTTAAATGTTCTTATTGATTTTAAACAATTGAATGTTTTATCATGTAAAGCACATTGAGTTGCCTTGAGTATGAAATGCGCTATATAAATAAATTTGCCTTTGCCTTGCCTTGCCTGGTAATATATTGTTATGATAAGAAAAGGGAAAAACCAGCAAATAAGCCAGAGTTTTTCAACCTTCAGATCTTGACCCCATGTGGGGTTGCCTGGAGACAAAATTGGGTCGCCTATATTGTCTAGTAAAAAAAATTTTATTGTTTGATTGAATTTAAATTAATTAAAAAAAACTAAAAATAATAATAAAAATTTAAAAAAAAACACAAAAATAGATATACAGTGCCGGAAGAAGCAGAAAAGCTCTGAGCTTAATTTGTATTTATTTATTTATTTATTTTTCAAATTAAACACCACACAATATATTAAAACACTGTATTCTATACTTTCACTTTCTCAAATATAAATCTAGTTCAAATAAAATGCAGTATACAAATATCTGAGCAGGTGCTTATTGTACTTTGTGCACTGATACTGGCTACTCTGTATTTGTGACACAAACATGATCAAAAAATTTGTTATAGAGAAAAGAAAAAAAAAACAGGGACACCACAAGAAAAAAGGTTGGGAACCTCTGAAATAAGCAAACACCCCCCCCCCCCCCCCCCCCCCCCCCCCCCCCCCCCCCCCCCCCCCCCCCCCCCCCCCCCCCCCCCCCCCCCCCCCCCCCCCCCCCCCCCCCCCCACCCCCCCCCCCCCCCCCCCCCCCCCCCCCCCCCCCCCCCCCCCCCAAGAAAAAAAAAACACAAGTTGTAAGGTTTTCAGAATCATTGCAAAGTTCTGGTCCTTCATTGTTCTGTATTTTAGATTTATTTTAGCCACAGTGAACACTTCTTACATGCACGCCCACTTGGTTATGATGCAGAAGTGTCAAACTCATGTAGTTCAGGGGCCAAATACAGTTTGTGGTCAGAAGGGCAGCACATTATGAACAGGGAAACATATAAATATGTAAGTTACAAATATCAGTTTCTGTAGGATCTTCACATTTTCTTGATTTTGTGACCAATTTCTTTTTATTTTGAGGACATTTTGTAGAATAATCGTATGAAAAACTGTGCCCCCTGGTGAATATGTTGAGTTTCATTGAATCTGTGTATTTGGAGGATATCTACAGCTGAGTTACTTAGTAGACAATGACCCGTGGTTTTTGTCATTTTTACTTTTTCCTGTGGGCCGAACTGGATGCCCTTTACGGCCGGATTTGGCCCCCGGGGCCTCAAATTTGACACACTTTATGATGAAGAAAATAAAAAAACAATGTTGATTATGACCCTTATCATTCCTTTGCCTCTGATTTCTCTCACAGGGTAAGATCATGAAGGGAGCTTATCGTTTCAACGCCATCATCACAACCTTTGAGATGATTCTGGCCGACTGTCCAGAGCTCCGCAGCATTCCGTGGCGCTGCGTGGTCATCGACGAAGCCCACCGACTCAAAAACAGAAACTGTAAACTACTGGAAGGACTAAAAATGATGGACATGGTACGTGAAATAAAGTGGTTCTAAATGTTTATTTATTTAGGGAAGTAAAGTGTCAGTGGTGGCATCCTGATTTTATTTTTATAACTCAAAGTCTTATTGTCTGTGTTTTTCCTCCAGGAGCACAAAGTCCTGTTGACAGGAACTCCTCTCCAGAACACGGTGGAGGAGCTCTTCAGTTTACTCAACTTCCTGGAGCCTGAGCGCTTCCCCTCTGAGCTCACGTTCATGACTGAATTTGGAGATTTGAAGACTGAAGAACAGGTAATATTACATTTATTATTATTTATTCATTGGATCCCAATTAGCTAATGAATGCTAATCCTCCTTGGGTCCATTAAAAATTCTCGTAAATGTAAGAACCGAAAAAACTTAAAGACAATTACAAATATACAGAAACATTACATAAAAAACGTACATCAAGACACCTTTTCTTTCTTTTTTTAAATTCTTCATTTTAATGTATTTTTGTTTTAACAATTGCCCAGAAAGGGGGTATACAACATAATTTGACAGATAAAACAATAAAGAAATAGATGCCTGTGGTCTTTACTAATTTGCCTTTCTTAAAACAAAACTCAGAGAAATTAAAAAAAAAAAAATAACCTGGAAAAGCAAAAGAATAAACATTTCTTACTTTGAGATTCAAATCACCCTCTTTCCATGTCGGTTTCAAAAATACTATAATTAATGAAAGAAAAGTGTACATAGTTTCATATATCATCACATAAAAATGTAAATGTACCATAGTTATACTAAGACATTTTCATTACACCAACAAATATATAAAAAATTACATGATATATACGGTACATTAAGATTGGTTAAAAAAAAATTCTATCAGGATTTTTTTTAAAATTTGTGTGAAGTTGTCTTTCAGGTCCTTAGGCAATTTGTTCCATAAATAAAAACCATTAAAAAAACACACATTTGTTGGGATGATTGGAATTGAAAGGCAACTATTATTCTGTTTAGTTTTTTAGTTTTTAACATTTTTTCTCCATTTGTCTTTTCTGCATTAGGTCAGAAACTGCAGGCCATTCTGAAACCAATGATGCTGCGACGACTGAAGGAGGATGTAGAGAAGAACCTGGCGCCCCCACCAAACAGGAAACTATTATTGAGGTACATATCTTTTGGTTTTTTTTATTCATTTAGTTCAAGAATTGACAACAAAACAGTATCTTGCGTCTTCAAATTCTCACAGGTCTTAGTTTACGTGAACGAAAAGGAGAAGGAAAAAGTATAAACTTTTTTTTTAGAATTCCTAACTTAACGTTAAATTCTTAATGTGAATAAACAATCAATGCAACATAATACTAGCACAGAAAACCTAGTAATAATTCTTTTTACATTAACCATACCTCTTTTATAAATAATATTATTTCCTGCTACTTTTCTTACTCCAAATAACAAGCGAGCACCTTGTGCTAATTATTTATCAATATACCTCTGAAGAATCATTTAATTTATGATTCTTTTTAAGACTTATGCTTGGAATTATTTTCAGTAGTTATGCTGTCTTTCACAGTTTGTAATGCCACAGATGGTAATATACAGAAGCTTTTCATTGTTGTATAAACACTGCCAAAGTTAAAATTTACTGGATATTATTTGATAATGGGTAATTACTGGATTATGTAACACTTGTGCTGTTTTATGCTCCACCAAGTAAAAAAAAAATTCTGAAGTTTGGCCCCCAAAGTTAATGTAAATAATGACAGAAAAATACACAAAACAAGAGCAAGAATACATTAAAAAAATACAAAGAATACAAACATTACAGGAAAATACAGTAAAAGACAAGATGAAAAAACACAGAAAATACTCCAAAAACACACACAACTATGACAAAAATGAACAAAACAACAATAGTAATATACAAAAATACACAAAAAGACAAGGAACGAAAAATGACTCCGCAAATCCACAGTACTAACAAACAAGCAAAACGGAAATACACAATGCTTAAAAAAATGCAAAATGGCAACACAAATACACAAAATGACTCCAAATAACATATATTTTACAGGAAAAATGCACAAAATGCTTCACAATGAGCAAGACAACAATAAACACACACAGAATGACAGAAAAACACAAAATATTATATTAAAAACTCTTTGTTCTTTCCTGTATTAATGCTCAGATCACTAATTATTTTAAATGCTGATATGAATGTTGATCATGTGACCCTCTGATCAAACAAATAATTTTTTTTCTTCCCTGATAACAGTTGCCTACCTCTGCTCTATACAGTAATTTAAATAAGACACAGAATGAGGAACACCAATGATTCATCAGTCACTTTAATCCAGGCTTCTATTTTATTTACATCAGGTGGAGTTGACCAACATCCAGAAGAAAATACTACCGGGCCATTCTGGAGAAGAACTTCTCCTTCCTGTCCAAGGAGGAGCAGGAGGAGCTGGAGGTGGAGGCGGCGGTTGTCCCAACCTCCTCAACACGATGATGGAGCTGAGGAAATGCTGCAACCACCCCTACCTCATCCACAGGTGCTCATACGCTTCTTTACTCGCATTCTAAAGCATGTTTTTCTTTCCCAGTGTTTGGTTACTTAACACTTGATCTTTCATCTCTCGTAGGAGCGGAGGAGAAGATCATTGAGGAGTCAGAGACTCCCACAGTGGTGGAACAGACATGCCAGACATGCCCTCCAAGCTATGGTGCAGGCAGCTGGTAAACTGGTGCTCATCGACAAGCTGCTGCCCAAACTGAAGGCTGGAGGACACAGAGTCCTGGTGTTTAGTCAGATGGTCCGATGTCTGGACATCCTGGAGGACTACCTCATCCAGAAACGGTGAGGAACGCACTAAGATGCTTTTCTAAGGTGTTTTTAGTGAGTTTTAAATGCAGTGGTTTTAAACGAGAAAATGTTTTCAATTATCTAGTTGAGGTAACAAAGGGGCGCCGGTGCAATAATCACCTTTAAACACAGTTTACCAACTTTAATTGCAAAAGTAAGTCTTTCCATCTCAAGACTATCATCCATAATTATCCTCCATTATTTGAGGTTTGGTTCTTTGGTCTTGAGTCAGTCTTTTAGTGTTTTCTTTGATACCGTAACATTTAATTTATTCGCCACTGCCTTTTCCTCGATTCAGTCATTGACTGTTTCTATTACAGATTATCACAAAATAAAAGCAAATGTCGACAAAGTATTATTGCGCTTTGAACATGTTTCCATTGAACGTGGGCAAGACTTCGGCCATAGGAAGATGGACGCTCCAAACCTCCTTAAAACGCTCTGTATTCCTTTGTTATTCACACCTAATGTAGTACTAATACTTTTTAACTATGTACAAACCTTTTCCAAAAAATTAGAATATCATGGAAAAGTTGTTTAATTTCCTTAATTCTATTCAAAAAGTTAAACTTTCATATATTATAGATTATATTCTAATTTTTTGGAAAGGGTCTGTATAACGCTAAGAAATGTCTGTGTGTCTTTTGTCTATACGTACCACGTCATGTTTACTCAGAGGTGGTCATGTGACCAGGTACGTCACATCCTGTGACGTGTATTTGGGGAAAAAGTGTTTGATATTGAAATGTGTCGCAATAGTGGTATGAAAACAACTTAAAAACCTCCTCATAAAAGCGTAAAAACGTTTTTGCGATATTTTATGGTTTTTTCGAAATGTGGGTGTTGCCATTACCAGTTTTTATTTAGATTTGCAAAGGTAATGGAAACACAGCTATTTGTCATCAAAAAATTTTACATAGTGTAGCAGCTTGTCTTTTTCATGTTTTTCATACTACAGAGCTGCAAGAAATACGTTGTTTTTTTCCGATTTTGGCGGAAAATAAGCGGGTAATGTTAGTTAAAGGACTATATTTACTCCATAATTGTTTCTTCTTGCCAAAAGGCTTATTTTTTGAGCCTGGAGAAAGGACTGAGATGATTTTAAGACCTTAAATAATACTCTACTGTCTTTTGATGATGTTATTAACTTATTATGAGTTTTATATTTTGATAAGGGCATTGAGATGACTTTGTAATTTGCGCTATACAAATTGAAATTGTTATGGACAATTGTTATGCAAAATTAATTCCTAAAGTCAAAATATTTTTGACTGTATTTTTGTCTTCCAAAATAGATTTAGTGGCGACCCAAATTAATTTGTTGAAGATGTCTCATCATTGTCGGCATTTTGGTACCAAATATGACATAAACAAATGTTTTGAAGTAAATATGCGTTTTCGATGAATCGCTAAAATCTTCCTCAGAGAATATCGTCAATATGCGCTCGCTGCTCGAACACCCCTGCCACTAATTCCGGTGACCACAATAATTTTTTTACTTCTCATGTATCATAATTTAAAATAATACAGTTGTGTTGGGGTAACTCCTCAAATAAAGCCTTTTTAAGATATGGCTGATAACCTAATATGGATTCACTGACCATGTGTGTTAAAGACATTAAATATGATGTAGATATGACCACTGGTGTTTTTATCTTTGAAATGAAAACACAATTCAGGTGTAGAGCTCAAGTAATATCCTGAAATGTCATCCTTTGACCCTCTGCTGTTCTGCGTACCATGGTTGAACTGAATTCTTAAAGGTTTTTGGTTTGTATGCGAGGAGAAGAAGAAAACAGGATCCGATAAGCTTGTTAAATCCATGTTGTTTTTTTGCCAGCTCAGATGCTTGTATATGCAGTGAAATGCTGAACTGAGCAGCAGACCAAGCTGACACAGAAAGATTTAACAAACACAACAGAGCAAAGAAAGGATCTGCATTTGATTAGGTTCTTTCTAACATGCTCACATATTTTCATGCTGAAAGTCTGTTTTTAAATCACTAATTCTGTGTTCAGATATCCTTACGAGCGCATTGACGGCAGAGTCCGTGGGAACCTGCGGCAGGCGGCCATCGACCGCTTCTCCAGACCCGACTCGGACCGATTTGTCTTTCTGCTGTGCACGAGGGCTGGAGGACTTGGAATCAACTTGACAGCAGCAGATACCTGCATCATCTTTGACTCTGACTGGAACCCGCAGAACGACCTGCAGGTATTATGGTTTTTTTTTTTTTTCTTTCTTTTTTTAACTTGTTCTGTTTGTGTGACGGGGAAATTAAAGCTAGAACTGAAGTCCACTACACCTGGTTTCCCTCCCCAGGTCCTGGACCAGGTCTCCTCACACAATAGGACTGTTTAGGATTTATTTCAGCAGTTTTCTGGTCCTGATCATGTTTTCATTCAGTCTGTGGATGTTTTAGCTCATAAAAAGCTGCTCATGTTTGTTTTGCTTTGTTACGGTCCAAATAGTATCCAGATAAACTGCTTTTTATTTTTTGTATTTTTGTTGTTTCGTAGATGTCTGGCTATTTTTGTAGTCATGTTGCGTGTTTTGAGTGATTTTAGTCTTTTTTTTTTATTTTGTGTATATTACTATCATTTTGTCTATTTTTGTGTGTTTACTTTGTGGGCCGCCAGTTGCACGTCTGTACTAGTCACTGTAAAAAATTGACCCTTACCCAATGTGATTGATGCGGCATTTTGATTTCCCCCAATTGTGTTGACTGTGAAGTTGGTCTTAAATTTATTTTCAAATGGCAATAAAAAGTCTAGAGTTAAATTTGACTGAAAGCTGTAGGAGCCCTGTATAAGAATATCGATGTATACATATTTACCAATGTGTGTATGTTTTGTTGTTCAGGCTCAGGCGAGGTGTCATCGTATTGGTCAGTCTAAGGCCGTCAAGATCTACCGTCTGATCACCAGAAACAGCTACGAGAGGGAGATGTTCGATAAGGCCAGCCTGAAGTTAGGCCTGGATAAGGCTGTGCTGCAGAGCATGAGTGGGAGAGAAAACGCCAACAGTGGGGTAAGATCATAGAAATCACAATTATATTTATTATTGCTCATTTCAGATATGACTGAGTTTTCATACGTGTGTGTGTGTGTGTGGACCAGGTCCAGCAGCTGTCCAAGAAAGAAATCGAGGACTTGCTGAGAAAAGGCGCCTACGGCTTTAATGGACGAGGAGGACGAAGGCTCCAAGTTCTGTGAGGAAGACATAGATCAGATCCTCCAGAGACGAACACACACCATCACCATCGAGTCGGAGGGAAAGGGTTCCACTTTCGCTAAGGTGACGATCTCCTCCCACGATCTCATCAGACCTACGGTATGTGGTGTGCAGCGTACGTTTAAACATCCGTGCGTTTCCTTCAGGCTAGTTTTGTGGCGACTGGAAATCGCACCGACATCTCTCTAGAGGATCCTGATTTCTGGCAGAAATGGGCCAAGAAAGCAGAACTGGACATGGAGGCCATTAACGGACGGGTACGTCCACACACGATACGCTGTACATAAAGCAGGGTTGGGTCAATTATAATTGTGATCGTGTAATTGATAAATATTTACAATTATGAAGTGATCATAAATCAGATAAATGTGAGGATGCAGGAGGCATTCTGTGGTTTCTGCACGTTTTCCTGAAGAAAATGCAAGTGAGGATGCAGGTGCTGGCCCGCGTTGCACTGCATTAGCTTAGCATTAGCTAGCATTAGCCATTGCTCGGTTATTGCTAATGCTAGATTAATACTATTGCTAGGTTAATGCTAAGGTAATTTAATTGTTAAACTAATTTTAAGTTAATGCTAATTCATTGCTAATGCTAGAATAAGGCTGTTATCTATTATTATTATTAGCTGATGCTAGAATTAAGCTAGTGTTAATGTTAATGGGAGGTTAATGCTATTGTTAGGCTAATGCTAACATTAGATTAATGCTGAAGTTAGGTTAATGATAATGCTATATGTATTTAATGCTAAGCTAATGTTAGTTTATGCTATGTCAATGTTATGCTAATGCTATGTTAATACTAGGTTAATGTTAATGCTATTGTTTGGTTAATGATAATGCTAAACTAATGTTAGATTAATGTAATTGTTGGGCCAATGTTAGGTTAATGTTAATGCTAGGTTAAAGTTAATGTTAGGCTAATGCTAACATTTGATAAATGTTAAAGCTAGGTTAATGATAATGCTAATTCATGCTAAGCTAATGGTAAGGTTAGTTAATGTTATGTTAATGCTAGTTTATTGCTAATGCTAAATTAATGCTTTTGTTAGGTTCATGCTAATACCAGACTAATGTTAAGTTAATGTAATTTTTAGGTGGTATTGATGGTACCGAATCATTGGCACATACCAATATATAAATGGGGCCCATTACCCTGTACATGTCACAGGGGGACCCTGGGGGCCCCATTTTTCATATGATGACTCCTCCGTTAGTTCTCGTTAGATCAGAAAGCAGTTTGGTATGAAAACTCTATGAATGAATATGACGAGACGCTCGGAGGTCCGGTATCGGCTCTGTATCGCTGCTCCACCGATACCAAAATCTAACATCGATGTTGCTCATCCAATGCTTGGTGGAACCGAGTCATTTGACGGGCTCGTCCGTAGTAAATTTGAACTTGTTTAATTCCTTTTCATGTACCCCCGTACCCCACTTTGGGAACCTAGGCCATAAGAGATGCCAACAGAAGAGGAAGGCCACATTTTATGGAATTATTTATGAAAGGCTCCGTAATTGTGCTTTATCGTTTACTTACGAACTTCAGTAACTTTTAGGGGGAAAATAATATTTGTAATTTTAATTGTAATTGGGGAAGAAAAAAATGCTGGTCACCATAATTATAATTAAGTTGAGATTGAATATGGATAATTGCATTTGTAATTGTAATTAACCCCAACTCTGGGTCATTCCAACATTCATCCAGTGTGTAGCCTGTGAGTATGTGCTAAGCATCTCCTTCACACACTGGTGTGATCCAGTGGTTGAGCTCAGGCTACTGGTGGTGATTAATCGGCTCAATCACCACAAACTAAGAGGAAGAATGTGAGACAAACGAGAGACTCAACAACCAGGAGAGAGAGGGAGAGGGAGGGAGATTAATATTGACAGTTGGGAATCCTCTCTTTCTTAATTACCCATGTTTCCCTGCTCTCGTCTCGTGTGTGAGTGTGTGTGTTTGAGCGAGCGAGAGCGTAAGCTGCTTAGCTCCACTTAACAGAGCACAGATGCCTGGAGGGTACAGAGATATCACTTAGGCTGGCACACACACACACACACACACACAAACACGGCTTTCGTCACATTCCTGCGCACACATGGAGCACAAAGCTCAGCAGAATCTTTAAATATTCTCCCTCACACTGCCTTTTTATAGTGTTGTTTTTGTGTTTTTCCCCTTTTCCTGAAGTCTTCTTCTTCTTCTTCTTCTCTCTTCTTAAGGCCCCACCGCTGAAACACTTAATCCATCCTTTCCAGCGCGAGTACGGGCCCATTTCCCCCTGGGATTTCTTATTGTGTGATGTTAAAATGGAAATGACTGCAGCACTCTGTGATAATTGTGGAACTAACTACTGCCCCTGTTTGTGCATATTAATGGCAATTGCAGGAGGGGCGCGGATGAAAGAATCAAATTAATTGAACAAAAATGTAATTCATTAGACAACATAATTAATGCCAGTTTACATTTGAGCTCGGCAGCAATTCTCTCTCTGTGTGAGGGATAAAACATGAGGCTAAATATCCAATTAATCAGATTCACTTGTCACCAGTCGGGTCATTTATATTCAAGATCTTTGCAAATAAGCGTCTTTATTGGCGTGGACCAGAGTACAAACGTATTGTGACCCAAGAAATGTTAAAAGTCTGCAATTAAAACGTCTTGAACTGTCTAATCTCACCAGAATACGCTGGTTATCGACACGCCAAGGGTGAGGAAGCAGACCAGACACTATAGCAGCGTCAAAGAGGACGATGATGGAGTTCTCAGAGCTGGAGAGCGACGACGACGAGCCGAGCAAACCGTTGACCAAACCACGACGACCACAGGATAAAGCCCACGGATACCCTCGATCAGAGTGTTTCAGGGTGGAGAAGAACCTGCTGGTTTATGGGTCAGTGACATTTTTGGTTTCCTGTTCAATTAAAGACTGGCAGTAAAGGTTTCCCAGTATGATATCAGGAAAAAAAGTAACATTTATTTAGTTTTATAGACATTTTTTAGTTATCTATCTATAAAGCAAGGAATCCCTGTGTTCCTCAAATATCTCTGCGAATCAAGCTCAGATTGCCCTGAGACTGTCAGCATGGCTGCTCAAGGGTGTGCAACATTGGATTTGTTTGGACTGCAATGATTCTGTTAATGAATTACTTCATAAAATTGTCTTAAATGCAGCTTTGCCTAACAGCTCAATGTTGACAGGAGGTAGTCATGGTAACTCAGGATAAGTTAGAACAGTTCAATGTTGACAGGTAGTCATGGTAAATATTATGCTCCGTTTATTTAGTCGACTAGCTACACACACATACTGTACACACACCTCTCTCTCTCTCTCTCTCTCTGCATGCTGAAGATGTATGCTAGCCTATATTAATATTACAGTGCTAAATATTAAACCTCCCACTTTTCTACAGCAAGACATACTTCCTACAGGCACTGCACTAGTTTTATTCAATTTTTGAATGTTGTTATTTTAAGGTTAAAATGTACGTAACCCATTGGTTATTCCTAGAACACGATCTCTAAAATAAGTACCACTATCACTAACGCCAGGTAATTTTTACCTGATATGTTATACCCAAAAAAGTAATTGTCAAAATATAGCATAATGACAATACATGGCAAATTAGAGTTGTTCTTTCATTTTCAACTATGCCATGCCTGACAAAATAATTGTTTTTTTTTTAATTACTGAAAAATTAGAAATGTAACCCCAAAACAAGCGAAGTGACGTCAAAAACACACAAATTGACTAAAAAAAGATGTAAAACGACAAAAATCCAACAAAATCACAATGCAAAGTAACAAAATGACCCCAAAAGCTAGCGAAGTGACCTCATTTTTGTGACCATGGCGGTGGTAGAGGGGTCGTCCTCTGATCGAGAGGTTTGATGCCGGTCTGTGTTGGAAGTGTCCTTGGGCAAGACACTCAACCCCAAGTTGCTCCCAGTGGTTGATTAGCGCCTTGCACGGCTGCTCAGTCCCATTGGTGTATGAATGTGAATGAGCTGATTTGTAAAGCACTTTGTGACCTCTGTCTGACCTCTGTACTCATAAACACACAATGACTCAAAAAGGATACAAAACAAAGACAAAATCACAAAAAATGTACAAATCCAAAAGGATACAAAGCACCAATTATTTGATAAAATCACAATAAAAAGTGGCTAAGTAACCCCCTAAACAAGCGAAGTGACCTCAAAAACACACAAAATTACTCAAAAAGGATAGACAAACAACAAAAATACGACAAAATCACTATAAAAAGGGATAAAATCACCCCAAAAATTGGCAAAATGATTCCAATAACACCCAAAACTACAATAAAACATACATTACAGGAAAAAAAGAACACGAAAAACAAAAATGAAAGAAAAAAACACAGATCCTTAGTTTCTTTTTGTACTCATGCTCAGATTGGTCATTATTTTAATTATTAACATGAAAGTTGATATTGTGACCCCTCAGATTAGACACACTTTTTTGGCCCCCACTGGGATAACAGATGCCTGTCTGGTATAATGGGTTTGGCTGCACTCTGAGGTGAATCAATAGTAGATGTTTGTAAATGAACTGCTTTCAGGGACAGAAAAAAAATCTATTGATGTTGGTTATTCCACAGTCCTGGTTTAGATTACTGTTTTAACTTGGATTAAGCAAGGAAAACTTGAGACAAATATTTTTTGTGAGCCAAAATGTCAGACGGTGTCTTAAATAATCAAATGCGGACAGTCTTTATTTAGCTAAATCAGTCAGACAGGTTGTTATTGTGACCCTGATCTTTCATAAGTACGTCGACAAGCCAACATCATATTGTCCAGTTACAGACTTCAAATGGACTCGCATTATATCAGACATTTTCACCAGTCTGTTGATTTAACCGTTACTGGCACCCTAACTAGTGCCCTCCCCACCAAGTGACCCTAAAGGCTGAAGGGTTGGCCTGGCTTCCTCAGACTGTCTCACACACGGCTCAAAATTCTTCCGCTGTGACGATGTTCACTCAACCGTGTGAGCCGATCTAGCTCTGAACCTTTTCAGTCATTTCTCTAGAAAGGATAAAAATGCGAGCGAGGTCAGAAAGAGAGAGATAGAGAGAGATGAGAGATGATGATGGGAAAAGACAACGCTGAGCTGAGTGGAGGGGAGCAGCCCAGTCCAGACAGTGTGTTTTTGTGTCCTACAAGCCTCAGGCCACGGGACTAGACTGTAACAATAACAACGCTGACATCTCACTAGTACCACTGTTCGCTCATATAACACACAAATCACGCCAGTCAGCCATGAAAATGGACAGGGCCTCGCTGTATAATAACTTATCTGTGATAAGATGCTGCTCTACAACACACACACAAACACACCGTTGCTGTTTGCCAAAAGCAGCTAAACACAGCTCTATTTAATAGTTGTTTATTTGCCACTGTTTGGGATGTTTCCCAATTATACAGAAGTGAACCACGTTACGGTAGTAAAGTGTGTTAAAACCACCAAGGAATTCAACACTATTGGATCTTTGAAACAACAGTTTTTCAGGAAATATACTTTGATCTCCTGACATGATCGCTTTGATGTTAACTTCCATTTAATAATTCCAGCAAGTTCTTTTTGTTCATATATTATTGCTGAAATTACTACGTGGAAGTCAAGGAAGCATCAAAGCAATCAGCAGATGCCCCTGAGGAAGAACTGATCTCCTGACATGCTTCGACTGTCAAATACCAAAGTAAATTTCCTGAAAAAGTTATCTGAATAAATGGAACTCTTAAGAAGATGTCAAACAAAACTTGCTGGAATTAAGATAAAATATTCCTCTATGTATGCAGACAAATGAAATTAATTGTAATTAAATCGCTTATCACTCAATTTCAGATGTCATTTAAAGTTCGTAAACTATTTTTTTTTTTTTTTTTCATTAATTGTTTTTTTTTTTTTTTTTTTTTAAGTCAAAATGTTGTCATCAGCACTATTTCAATTTTAGTCACTAAATGACATTAAGATTTTAGACGACTAAATCTGTTACAGGTATGGTCGACTAAAATATGAGACAGTTTATGCATTTTTCTAAACAGTCAATTACCATTTATCAACCTGATATTGGATGGTATTAAAGTTTGTAAATACACACAAGACAGATTTGATGTGATAAATGCGTAAGACCATACTGTGTGATCGTCCCCTGTGACGAAATTACGATATAGTTTCTTTTTTATTAGTCAACGAAAGTGCAAATAGGTATACGTACGTAATTGTGATTTAAAAATTAAAATAAGTCCTCGTCTCGTTATTAAAACTATGGAAAACTTTTAGTTGACAAAATAAACACTGGCGATTATAAAGTGATTAAACCCTTTTAATGTGATTTCTTTTGGAGAAAACACTACTTTATGACAGATCTAAGAAGGTGGGTTTAGGTTTAGTAAAGTAAGTCAACTTTGCATTAGAGATGTAACGATTAATCGTAAGGCAGTTAAAAAATCGATTCATAGGTATCACGATTGACATCGATACTTTGAAAATTGAATCGCAGTACTTTTTTAAACAGCAGGGGGCGCTATATATTTATCCCTTCTCTTGTCCAGCAGTGTATGTGGCGGGCGGAATCTGCTACTACTTTCTTTCTGGCCGCCATCTACTCTTAACCATGTTAATAAATGATTCATTACCCCTTTAGCACCGAAAGAATATCTGTAATATTACGTGAATATCTGTAAAAGTCACGTTTTTGTATTAGCTCTGTTTGCTATCATAGCATCTCTTCTTTCACTGCTAGATTAGCTGCATGCCAACCGACCACTGGTTACCAGCGCCCTCTGCTGGTCAAAACAAATATCTAACGTAATCAGTGCAATCACGGGTTTATTTTAAAAGTCCAATTGTTAAGGCACAAAACACATTTTCAGTTGCAATTTTAAAAAGAAAAAGAACTATTATGTAGTTTAAACCAGAATTGAAATGAATCGGCTTCTTCTTCATTTGTATTATTCCTTTATTTATTTCATTCGAGATTTATTTTGAGTTAAATTGCATTGTTTTGAATAGTTTACCAAGGGATTCTTTTGAAAATTAAAAATAAATGGAAAATAGAACAGTATTTTCTCGTTTTCTTCTTCCCAAAAAAATACAGGAATATTTTTCATCCATCATTTGACTACAGTCCCATTTTGTAAAATAAATCGTGAGAGAATCGTATCGTGAATTGAATCGTATCGGAGTTGAGTGAATCGTTACAATCCCTACTTTGCATTCAAGACCTGAGAAATTAACTTGCTTCGCTTCACAAAAGTAAAGTCCTTCAACATCGAATATATCCAAACACCAAAAAACAGAAAATGACCACAAAAATACACAAAATGATGGTAAAAATACAAAAAATTGACTTAAATGACTTCCCAAAACACACACAACCACCAGAAAAAAAACTCAAGCCAACAACTAAATAACAAAATGGCAACAATAATACACAAAACGAGATGCAGAAAACCCTTTTTAGTTTTCTGTATTAAAGCTCAGATTGGTCATTATTCTAATGAATGTTAATAATTTGGCCCCTGGCTCAGATACAATCACATGTTTACGCCCCCCGCTGTGATAACAGATGCCCAATCTCTGATATAAAGGAAACAAAGGCTAAAGATATTTTAATTCTGACATTTTAATATACAATAATATTTTAGGAGGATTTCAAATGAATTGCATAAAGAATCTCCAAAACTAAATAGATTGAAATGGTATGCATTGCTGCACTGCTAAGTGACTGGACTTCCTCTATCGTGGTCTTCCAACTCTCATTCCAGTGCCAGATGAACCTCAGTTTGCAGAAGGGTTGAGCTAAACCATTGGCCCCTCCCCTTTCGAAGGCTGAGAACAATATCTGCACGTGCATTTGTTGTTTTGTGTCTTGTGGTTTTGTTCAGTTTTCTTGTTGTTTTGTGTATTTTTGTTGTCATTCACTTATTTTGTTGTGGTTTTTTTTGGAGATATCTTTGTGTAATGGTATTTGGTTGGTTTTTTTGTATATTTTTTCCTGTCGTTTATTGTGTTTTTTGAAGTTGTTTTGTGTATTTTTGTTGTCAGTTTTGTTGTATTTTGTTGCCATTTGGGTGGTTTTCGGTTTAGTTTGGATTGGGGCATGTTTGTTGTTGTTTTGTCTTTTGTTTTGTGCATAATTTTTGTCATTCATTGTTTTTGTTGGTTTTTAGGAATATCTTTGTGTAGCGGTATGTGTGTTGTATTTTGTCTGTTATTTGTTTGTTCAGTTTTTTTCATTTTGTGTTTTTTTTAATGTCTTTTTGTTGTTTTGTGCATCATTATTGTTGTTCCTGGATTTTTTTTTTTTTTTTTTTTTTTTTTTTGGAGATATCTTTGTGTACTGGTATGTTGTATTTTTTGTGTATGTTGTTTTGTTTAGTTTTCAAGTTGTTTTGTGTGTTTTTGAGGTCATTTGTGTATGTTTGTTGTCATTTTGTGTTTAAGTTATTTTTTGTGCATAATTGTTGTCATTCAAGTGGTGGTTTTTTGTTTGTTGTTTTGTGTTTTTTAAGATCATTTTGTGTATTTGTGGTTGTCATTTTTGTAGTTATAGTTATTTTTTGCATGTTTGTTGTTGTGTGTATTTGTTGTTTTGTAAATTTCTCTAATTTTGTGCTTTTGTCTGTCGAATTTTGTGTTATTTTTGTTAGTGCTATTTTTTCGTAATTTAATAATTTTCTGGTCTTTTGTGCTTTTACTTTGGGGGCATCATAAAATTAGTGGTGTTGCTCATGTCAGCATTATGCAGCACTAGGTTTTGTCTCATGTGCAGCTGTTTTCACACTCTTCTGTCCTATTATTTTCAGGTATTCAGATGATCATAATTTCTGAATGTTGTCGTTAAACTTATGCCAGGTGGTTTTTACGTTGACTAACTGAGGTGTACATTCTGTGCGTCCCGTCTACAGCTGGGGTCGGTGGAGCGACATCCTGGCTCACGGTCGTTTCAAGCGACCGCTGAAAGAAGCCGACGTGGAAACCATCTGCAGAGCTCTGCTGGCTTACTGCCTGCTGCACTACAGAGGAGATGAAAACATCAAGAGCTTCATCTGGGACCTGATCACGCCGACTGCAGACGGGACCACCAAGACCCTGACCAACCACTCTGGTACGTCACTCAGGGAAAAGATAAGGCATAATGTGGGAAAAGAACCCTGTTTTATGGTCCCTGTCCTTTCTCTCTCCTCAGGACTGTCCACCCCCGTCCCTCGGGGCAGGAAAGGGAAGAAGGGAAAGCCTGCGACCCTTCCTCCACAAACGCCACGAGCTGATTGGCTGGCCAGCTGCAATCCAGATCACCTACTGCAGGAGGACAGCTACAAGAGACACCTGAAGCATCACTGCAACAAGTAAGTAGGGCCTAATCATTTCCACGTTAACTGAATCTCGGATGCTATCACGGATTCGACCAATAAAAATGGAATCCACCATTGTGAATGTGGAAATGAACAGAATGTGGATTTATTTTGTTTCCTCACAGTAATGTTTTCTGAAAAAACTTATTAAAAAAAGTTATTTTAACAAATGTATGTGGAAAACACGAAATTTGGAAAAAAATTCAAATGGGTTTTATAGGGCCTTAAGTAAAACCTTCAACACACAGTGCTCTACAACATTTCCATCAAGCTTTCTCTTGTATAAATAATAATAATAATTTATAAAGCGGCATTCACAAATGTTTGGGCATGATTACAATTACTCAAATTGAATCAATAGCTTGAAATATTGAGCCTCCATTGATAGGAATTCAAACGTGATGGGAATACTTTAGCTTCAGGCCATCTCATTTCCACTTATATCAGGGTGTCAAACTCGTTTTAGTTCAGGGGCCAAATACAGAGCAGTTTGATCTTATGTGGGCCACAAATTTTATGGGAAAACGAGCAATTCCAATATTATTGTGACATAGTTTGGACTTCTACGTATACATTAGATATAAAATATGTAAGAAACCGACAATATCCAAGCAATAAGTGACAGATATCAATTCCAACAGGATCTTGACTTTAATTTCCCTAGATTCTGTGACCAATTTCTATTTAATTAAGGAAAGCATGTCATAATTTAAGAAAAATGTAATGTAATGTAAAAAAAATTCAACATTAAAAATCATTGCTATCATGCAAATATTGTTCAGTTTCATTCACACAATGATTCATTTTTTTCTCTCTCATTTTTACTTCTGCCTGCGGGCCAAGATGGATGCTCTAAAGACCCGGATTTGTCCCCCAAGCCATGAGTTTGACACGTGGTTTAAATAGCTGCACTTTTCTCATGCTGCATTAAAATGTTTAAGTGCTAGTGCTGCGATACTCACACAAAACAAATAATTGATTCAGAGATAAGCTATCAGCTCATTTATTCATCAATTTTATGGATATGTTTACATTATTTTGGGAAGTTATGTATGGATAGCACGTTAGCATTCCTGGAACAATACCTTCAAAACAAGGACATGGATACACACACAATGAAGTGTTTAAGGACTTCTCTGTGCCCTGTTTTCAGGCAGATATACATACATACATATATAAGGGATGGGACTTGATTAAAAAAATAATCTAATTAATTTGGGGCTTTGTAATTAATTTATTGAAATTAATCACGAGTTAGGTGCAGATCAATATTTGCCATAAAAAGCAACACTTCTCAATCTAAATGGATTTCAGTGGATGAATTAATCAAATAATAAACACAGACAGAAATGCAGTAAACTCAAACAATTTTTAATGTCACAACTGTGGGGAAAAAAATTAAAATTATCCCTGGCCAAAATTAAACAATCCAAGTAAAACTGCCATTTTAGTTACATTATGTGCTTTTTACAACAGTGTTGGCTTTAAATGGTAAAAAAGAAAGAAAAAAAAAAACAATTCAACATAAAGTGCTTTTTCAATTCAAGTAAAATTTTAAATATAAATGGTCATTTGGCCTAAATTTAAATCTTTGGAACTCCAAGTATTAAAACCGTACCAGAAAAAAACAAGCAATGACAAACAATTCAGTGCTGTTATGAAGCAAACTGTGATGAAATGCGTTAAATTGATTAATTGTAATTAACGCGTTAAAGTCCCACACCTTATATATATATATATATATATATTATATATAATTATATATATATACACACACACGGTACACTACACTATAGTTTCTCTTTTTCTTAAAGCAGCAAGTTTGTGTGTCTGGGTGTGTGCCAGGCCAGGTGCTAGGCAGGCAGACCTGTTGGAAATGGGTGAAAGACATGCACACATACACTCTTGCGCGCGCGCACACACACTAACACACACATACACACACTTGGGGGTGATTATGTGCTGCCATCTGCTAGGCTTGAGCACAGCGTTGTGTGGCTAATCAGGCCTGGCACATTGATGGATGAGCACACACAGCCTGCCAACAAACACACACACACACACACACACACACACACCACACACACACAGGATGCCATTGATGCACGCGCACACACAATGAGTTGCAAATGACTGCCCCCCCCCCGTCCTCCTCGTCCCTCCCTCTTCAAACTTTCTGCTCTCTATTTTCCTGCTCATCCCACTCCTCCTCTACTCTGCTCCCACCCCCCGCTACTCTTTTGCTGTCTTCTGCTCCAAACGCCTTCACTGGTGTTAAACCCCGCTGACAAATCTGGTGATGAATGTTTAGAGTGAAGCCGGCGTCTCCGATAGTGTCGAGTTCGATGTCAGAGAAACAAATCTTTGACTCGACACCATTCGTTTTTTTATAAAAGCTCCAATCCAGCTGTTACAAACAGTGAAGAGTGAAGATGGCCAATGTTCTGTCAGCAGCAGCAGCTGCACAAAGCACTAACTTTGTGTAACGACTTTAATTTAGCAGCAAAGAAACCATGGCTCAGTTTCACTCTGAGTAACGTGAGATCAAAGATCCAGGAGTCATTTCACAGACCTCTGACAAATAGCACCCGTCGTTTGCTTTATATCATCACACCCTCAGTGAGAACAGGAACACACACACACTCACACATACATACACACGCACGCACACACACGCACTACGGAAGGATCGGGATTGAAGAACTTAAAGCTGCTCGCGACAATGTTTTTTTGATCAAATAAAGACCATTTTATGCCTCTTAGATCAATAAATCAAAGAAATGTAAAAGGTTGGAGATGCAGCTCGTTTATTTACATTGTCAGGAGAGTTTTGTGCATTGCATTGTGTGGATGAGGAATTTCATTCTTACTATGAATTATCAGAAGAAAACTGCCAAAGTGACTTCTCAACACATTTCCAGTGTTTTCATGGACTTATTGTTGTGATAAAACAGGTAACATTATATGACGAGGCAAAAAAAATTCCTCTACATGTGCAGACAAATGAAATGAATTAGGGCTCGAGCACAACGGTGCGTAGGTCCTATTGTAATGCATCTCATTTTTATTATTATTCTTACAAATAAGTGATTGCATTTTAGGACCTAAACACATTCAAAAATTCCTGAAAATTTGAACTCATATTAGGAGTGGTGAAAAATGTGAGATTTTGGGGGAATTAGACATATGAATGGCAAAATGACTCAATAGCGCCCCCTTGAACATTGTATTTGCTCCCAAGGGGAACTGATGACATCATCACTATGAAAATTCTGACATAATCACTCTCTACAGTGATGACATCATCACAGACAGACAGATATACGTCTTGCATCCAACACTGCACTGTTAACGTACTTCACACATTCATATTTTTATTTTAAACATACATGTTTATTTGGTTGTGTTATAAAACAATCTTGATAATAAAGTTGAATGTTTATAGATATAAATATTCCTCTTAGCAGCCTGTTCACTAGGATGATGTGCTACGCTTATGGAAGTTATGAAGAGTTTGTAGAGCTAAATAGATGCTAATTAATTATAGTAGCTTTCATTTGTATGCCAAAAAAATGAGTTATGGTTTAACCCAACCGTCATTCATTGTCATAGCACCACCTATTGGTAAAAGGAAATCATAGACATTATATTTGCCCAGAACATTGCAGGAAAGTTTATGATATAATCCTTGAACATGATCAGCTACGTCTCAACACTTGAACTTTTCTACCACAGCCCGACATGTAACACACCAACGTGTACCAAGTTCCGACATGCGTGTGGTTGTGGGGGCCCGTTCGACGCTGCTTGCAGATTTAATTGTAATTAAATTGCTTAGCACTTATGTCATTTATTGTTTGTAAACTGTTATTTTTCTCATGAAATTGTTTTAAAACTGCTTTTATACGCGTCGTCAGTCTTAACTTTGACACCAAATTTTGATTTAGTCTAGAATATGTCAGGTATTGTCTAGTTTTAGTCAACTGATAGACATTAAGATTTAAATATAATATATAGAGCATAATTTATGCATGTTTTAAAGATGAAATTACCATTGATCAACTGGATGGTAATAATGTTTGTAAATACACACAGACAGATTTGATGTAATCATTGCAAATGATCACGAGTTCTGATTAGATTTCATCCCATGTAACAAAATTATAGTTTAGTTTTTATTCGTTGACAAAAATAATTTTTTTTGATATGAGGAAAAAGTGTTTTATGACACACGCATAAGAAGGTGGTTTTAGGTTAGTTTAGGCCTCATAGATCAATAAATCATAGATCATTGCTCTGGGGAAAAAAAGGGGTAAAAGGTTGAAGATGCAGCTCACTTATTAACATTGTCAGAAGAGTTTGGTGCATTGCATTCTGGGATGAGGAATGTGAGTCTTACCGTGATTTTCTCGTGTTTGCCCCCAAAAAACTCTGCTAAAGTGACTTTCCTTTGTTTGAAATAAAACAATAACGTTTATTTTGGTCCGAAACTGTTTTGTAATTGAATGTCTGACGGAGTGAGGCGATATAACGGGGAATACCGGGAACAAACTAGAACAAAAATGAAGTCAAGCCAATCACTGTCCTCCTTGTTTGGCTGAGAAACACAAAAAAAAATCACAGTAAGAATGAAGGAAAAACACTTTGAATACAACAAACTTTCAATCTGCACTGTCTATCGTCTCCAGAGGCTTTAACAATGTTCACCAAGATGGCACCTAGGAGGAAATATGTTTTTACATGTATCAGGGTCCCCACGGTCATGGAATTCATGGAAAAGTTTTGGAATTTGAAAAAGCAATTTTTCAAGTCTTAGAATAATTTAACTGTTTTTGAAATATAGCCTATTTTATTTTAACGTTTAAAATCTAACCTTCGCTATTACTGTGGGATGTTAAGCAAGTCCCTTAACCTTAACACCTTGTGTAGTACAGCTGAGTTTCCTTTACAGTTTATCGCAAAATAAGTATAATTGTGCTTGGAACGTGTCTCCATTAAAGGTTGTTTTGGGGGAGGAGCCTCGTAACTCCTGTGAAATCTCACCCCATGAGACTTCGCTGCAAGAAGACGGATGCTCAAAACCTCCTTATAACACTCTGCATTCCTTCGTTGTTTCACGTCTGATTTGGCAGTAATTATTTTTAAGTATAATACTAGGAAATGTCACGGTCTTCTCTTCAGTCCGCACGTGCCGCACCATGTTTTCTTGGAGAGAAGTGGTCATGTGACCATGTTGGTCACGTGACATTCTGTGACGTGTATTTGCGTAAAGCGTGTTTCCATAGCGCTTTTACGACACATTTAAATATCAAAATGTCTGAAAGTCCTCCTCATGAAAGTTTTTTCAAAATTCGTGTTTTCAAAAAAAACATGGTTGTTTGTTACATTCAATAGCTGATAAATTATTTAAAAAAACATTACAAGATGAGTGTCAAAGGCTATTGTGTCATTGTATGATTTTATATATATATATATATATATATATATATATATATATATATATATATATATATATATATATATATATATATATATATATAAAATATGATGCCTTAGTGATGGACACAACTTGCATTTTCTGTGCCACATTTTTGCTACTAACGTGGCCCACTGTCAGACCTCTGTTACACTAGTACACTGGAAAAGCATGTTCATTTTTGCATTCTTATCCTCTTGAATAGATCTTAGCGGTTCAGAACTAAGTCATTGAAATTTGGTAAAATATTTTGGAAAATGTTTTGAAAAAAATCACTGTGAAAAAAAGTGTGGGAACCCTGTTTATTAACTTGCTTAAATAATTAAGTGAATTGAACGTTTGTCTAACTTTTCTGACCTCGTGCTTTGTTTTTTAGGGTTTTACTGAGAGTGAGAATGTTGTATTATCTGAGACAAGAAGTTATCGGTGACCAGGCGGAGCGCATCTTGGAAGGAGGCGACTCCAGGTACGTACCCTAGCTTCTCCTCACACACATTCTGTCCGTTTCTGGGACATCTATGATTTAATCCCCCTCATGGTGTAACTAATATCTCTGAAAAAAAACAAATAAAAACTCTATAAAGGAGGAATGATTTCATTTAAATAGTAATACGTTGGATTTTTATGAATAAACGGGGTTGAAATGAGTCAATGAAGACACAGTATTAAAATAAAGGCAAATTACAGCTAAAAAAGCTATTAATGCTCAACTGGGTAACATTATCTAATATTGTGCGATGTTTGAAATATTTATTTAATTCTCAATCTTATTTTAGCGTCAGAATTTTCTGTTTTTATAAAACAAAAAAGAAATTCTGAGTTTTAATTTGTGATGCCACCGATTAATAAAATGCAGAAATGATTTAAGAGGGTTATTAGGATTCATAGGAAGTCAGAAAAATTAAATAAAAAAATTTCTATATGTTCATATTCCCGTCTGGTTTTTAAACCTCCAAATTCATAAATTATCTTTAAAGAATGTTAACATGTATTCACTCTGATGGTAAATAAATGTATATGTTAAGTAGGGGCTGAACTTTAAATCAATAATAATTAGAGAAAAATAGCGCACTAAAAAACTAAATAGTGGCACTAACCTCGCGTTAGCACTGGCCTCGCGTTAGCACTGGCCTAGCGTTAGCACTGGCCTAGCGTTAGCACTGGCCTAGCGTTAGCACTGGCCTAGCATTAGCACTGGCCTAGCAATGGGATTAACCTAGTGTTAGCTTTAGCCTAGCAATGACATTAGCGTAGCATTAACATTAGTCTAGCATTAGAATGGTTGGGGATGAAGGGGTTAAATGTTGAAAAAGCTGAAATTTCCAACAGAAATTAATGGGAAAGTCAAAAAGTTTAAAATTAACAAGTTATAAAAAGCCATAATATAAATCTCAGGAACGCTCTGAATTTTTGATCGCTTTTTGGTCAAAACGGGACAAACGGTGTAGGAGGAGTTAACGCAGATGGAAGAAAAAGGACGCCTCCTGCATCTTCACTAATAAGTGTAACGATCAGTTTTCTTTGGAGTCGTGTGTTAATTTTCCAGTATCCGTTTGGGAAAGTGTTATAATGTGTTGGAATGTGATAAAGGGAGCTGAGAGGCAGATATTTCTCTGAGCCTCTGATGAATTATTACTAAAGAGTATTTCAGGCTGTTCCAGTGACCTCTTTGGAAGCTTCTCTTCCCTATTCTAACAAACACATTGCTCACTTTATTTCATCAGGGGAGGGAAAAACCTTTTATCACAATTTGACCCACTTAGAAGTTTTTTTTTTTGTTTGTTTTTGTGAGGTTTATTTTTTTTTGACGAGCTCATCGATCGTTGCGGAGCCAGCGATGGGTGCTGATGTGAAGGTTGGACGGTGGCGTTCACCTTGACGCCTTCCTTCCCTCCCTTCATCACGCTCCGACGGCTCCGTCACGGCCTCCATCATCTTTTTAGTCTGTCACATGACACTTTTGGTACCATCTGTCTATCTGCCCTCTCACTGCACTGCACTTTACACTCCCAGCATCCCCCATCACCCAGATGTGATGCATTTATAATGTGGAACACGTGCACTCCATGTTGATATCTTCAGCCCTCCCCTTTGTCCCTCCCCAGCTCAGTGGCTACTGTGACAGGCGTGTGTGTGTGTGCGTGCGTGCGTGCGCGCGCGCGAGAGCATACGGGAAGCCATCGTGCCAACATATGCCACTGGGATTTAGTATGCCAGTCTTGGCCCACATGCCTCTGTGTGTGTGTGTGTGTTGCCAAGGCTGGGCATGCTGCTGTTTGCTGAGATAAGGGACTGTTTCCCTGGTTTCTTCTCTCCTCCTGTCTCCCTCAGTCTTTCTGCTTCCATTGTGTGTCGAACCTTTTCTCTCTGTAACCACCAACAAATATCATTGTATTTTCCATAATGGAAAGACTTATCACGGTATTTATTTATCATCTTTATTTAGTGTTTAGTTGGTGCTACAAACATAGAAGTGACAAAATATGATATTGTTACTTGCATGAACAAAAGAGAAAACTAGTTTTTGTTGGTCTCAGACAATGCATTTTAGCTTAGTCAGTAAGTCTGTACATCTTTAATCAAGTTTTAGTGTAAGGCAGACCTGGGCAACTGGTGTCCCTCGGTCTAATTTTGTGCAAACTCCAAAATATGTGTATTAAAATGATTCCAAAAACACACCAAATGATGGAAAGGACAAAAATATAACATACAAATGACTCCAGAAACACAAAAATTATCAAAAAAAAGCAACAGAAATGAGACTCAAAAACACAGAAAATAACAAAAATACATGAAAAAACTCAAATACACAAAATGGGTTTAAAAGGACAATAAAATACACAAAAATGACTCCAAAACACACAAAGTAAAACAAAAATGACTCCAAAAACTCCCACATGACTCAAAAAACCTGTATGACTCCAAAATTACAACACACAAAATGATTTAAAAAACACACTAAGTGATTTAAAGGGCAACAAAAATGAGTTCAAAAACACACAATAAAAATATATAAAAAGACAACAGAAATACACAAAATTACTCTAAAAACACAAAGAAAAATACACCAATGAAAAACAAAATGAGTCAAACAACTCACAAATTACTCCAAAAACGATATGATTCCATCAACGTACTAAAGATACACAAGTTATTTGTTGTGTTTTTGTTTAATGCTCAAAATGCTGATGATGTGGTCAAACAATGACTTTTGCTGTAATAAGTTCGTTCAAATTGATTGTGGTTTACATGTTTGAATAATCCTGGTTTGTAACGAGTAAAAACACCCGTTTGTGTCGTGTTTGTGCTTTTCAGTGTAAGTTGGCGACAGGTTTCAGCATTAATACAACCATTAGATTGTTGGGTTTTTGTTCCTCAAGTGACGCATTTGTTCTCATCGCTGTGGTGAGATGAAGGTTAATAGTATCAGATTAATATACGGTAGCTTTGTTTACATGTTCACTAAACACTAACAAACTAATATGTTAAAAAAAAGAATACAAAACTAACTTGCTGGAATTAATGACGTTGTAGAAAATCAAAAAACAGTACGATAATTTGAGCCTCTGGTTATAATTGTTGGGAAAATAAGAAATCAGTTAAATATGATTAAACTTTAATGCTGTTAATCACCGGTTTTCTGTCCTTTTTATTAACTCTAGCCTCCTAATTCCTGTTTTTATTACTCATCCTGTATTAGCCAGTAATAAACTATTAAGTAATGAACACTTTGGCTTTGATCTTTTGTTTTTTATCTTTAGCCTTTGATTTACTCACTTAGATTTTCATGTTTCCATTACGATAACAGCTAAACTGGTCACATGATCACCTGTTTAAGGTGAAACTTGGCACTGGTGGGTTTTATATATATTTTCTTCTGTCTGTCACAGCATGTTGGATATCTGGATCCCTCAACCATTCCACGCTGAGGTCCCAGCTGACTGGTGGGACAGCGAGGCGGACAAATCCCTGCTGGTCGGCGTCTTCAAGCACGGTAACAAGAACATCCTCCTGCCCTGCACCGTGTCATTGTCACACCCTCTGGACACGGCCATTACTAATAATCCTCCTTCATACATGCTGCTCGCTCACATGTCTCTCTCACACACACACACACACACACACTCACAGACATGAAGATAACACACGTCGTCACCTTAGGACACACACACTTTCAGGGCCACACTCCAGTGACTCCAGCCCAGTGTCACAACTACACAACAAACTACACAACAAACTCGATCCACCCTTTTCTGCTGCCACCAGTTGATTGGTGTTGCCATAGCGATAGCGGTATGCAGCTGGCAGGCTCATTGTGCTGTTGGGAGTGTGATTGATGGCTGGATATGCACACACAGACACACACACACGCCAGAGTTTGGATCAATTACATTTTTCAGTTACAATTACATCTTTAATTATTCATGTTCAATTACAACTCAATTATGATTACAGTTGCCAGCATTTTTTCCAATTACAATAAAAAAAAATTATAATTATCTTCAGAAAGTCAGTTACATTCTCAATTACGAAAGTTCAATTACTGAGCCTGAAATAATTAACCTTCCTCCTGTGTTAGCTTTCTGTTAGCATCTCTAATGCTAATGGGTCCTAAATCAGCTGTAAAATACAGTAAAAACAAATGTCATCTAATTTTTTTCCCATCTATTGATTACCTTGTTAAGCTTCCTAATTAGGGATGTACGATTCACTCAACTCCCGATACGATTCGATTCACGATACTGGGTTCACGATATGATTCTCTCGCGATTTTTTCATTTACAAAATGGGACTGTAGACAAATTTTTTTTTGGAAAAAAACTAGAAAATACTGTATTATTTTCCTTTTATTTTTCATTGTCAAAAGAATTCCTTGATAAACTATTCAAAACAATGCAATTTAACTAAAAATAAATCTTGAATTAAATAAATAAAGGAATAATACAAATGAAAATGAAGCCTATTAATTTAAATTCTGGTTCTATAATAAACAATGCAAAACTGCATAATAGTTCTTTTCTTTTAAAAGTGCAACTGAAAATGTATTTTGTGCCTTAACAATTGGACTTTAAAAAAAAAAAACCGTCATTGCACTGTTTTACGTCATATTTGTTTGGACCAGCAGAGGGCGCTGGTAACACAGTGGTCGGTTGGCATGCGGCTATCTTGCAGTGAAGAAGAGATGCTATGCTAGCAGACAGAGCTAATAGAAAAACGTGACTTTTACAGATATTCAAGTAATATTACAGATATTCTTTCGGTGCTAAAGGGGTAATGAATCATTTATTAACATGTTTAAGAGTAGAAGGCAGCCAGAAAGAAAGTATTAGCAGACTCCGCCCGCTGCCAACACTTCCGGATAGCGCCCTCTGCTGGTTAAAAAAAGTACTGCGATTCAATTGTCAGAAAATCGATATCAACCGTGATACCTATGAATCGATTTTTAACTGCCTTACGATTAATAGTTACATTCCTATTCCTAATCAATGAAAATATAGGTTTTAATATTTTCTGTGCGCTCATTTTGAGGCTTTTTTGTGTCAGTATACGCCTCGATTCAAATTTTTTTTTGTCTGGTAAAATGTGGGAAAGCCTGATCTGATAATGCATTTTGTTCTTTTGTGTATTTTTGCTAACATTTTGTACATTTACTTTTGGGGAAGTTAACCCGAATTGTTTTCCTGGTCAGACTTTATTTGAAAATAAAATTATCCAGATTTATATCATATTTTCGCCATTTTGAGAAGAAAATTTGTGTACGTAATGTTTACCTAATTGAAATGGTGATGAAGGAAAATAAAAGGTTGAAGTGTAGCATTGGAACCATGGTTCAGGACATGTTTTTAATTCAGAATAAAGTGTTCTGCTTCGTGTTTACATGTAGTAGTAGTTTTTTAATTCTGAATTGAGGTTTACATAGAAAAACACGTTTATTCACCTTCTTTCAATTCGATTCTCTTATTTCTGATCCAAGTTTGTCCGACTGCAACATCTTGCTTAGAAAACTATTTAAAACAACTATAGAGAACAATGATGGAATGACGGAGTGATTACACACATTTTAAAGAACCTCATTAGGTGAATAAGTGGAATGAAACATTGTCCAGTGGTTTCCAACCTTTTTTGGATTGTGACCCCATTTGATGGCATTTTGTTCTAGAATTATTAATATTATTTGTATTTCATTTTGGTTGAAATAGATTCACATAAAAATACAATTGTTGAAGATTGTTGTGTTATTAAAAAAAGAATAATAATGTAAAAAATTCAAAAATCTATTTATATTTTTCCTAAATTTCAGGCGACCCCACATGGGGTCTTGACCCCAAGGTAGAAAAACACTGATTCGTATCATTTACGGTCATATCACTCCTGGGGTGGGACCAAGACTCTTTTATTTGTTTAAACACTTTCTCAAGTACCCCCCTGTAGTGCCATTGCATTGACGAGCAAGCAGCAGAACGATCGTAATCGAAGACTTAATCCAATTTGGAGTTAAAATCAGTTTAAGTTTAATTGGAATGAACATTTTCATTCAGATATAGGTGTTCACAAGGATTAACTTGTATTCCTAATTAAAGTGGAATTAAAGCTCTCATGTAAACGTAGCCACTTCTCTCCCGTTTTCTCTCCGTGTTTTTTTTTTTTTTTTTTTTTTTTTTTTTTTTTTGCAACCTCTTGGACGTGTGTTTTTTCCCTCCCATTGCTGTTCCCTCCTCTCACTAATTCCTGATGTGTCTCCGTAGGATCTGCACACTCTAATCTGTTCTGCCTGAACGCTCCTAACGGACAAACACACGCCACCAGCTCACTTTCACACACGCACGCTTTCCCCTCGTCCTCATCTTCTCTGTTTCTCCGACACAAATGAGCACCTGCAGGCTCACTTGGATACACGCGCACACACATGCACGTCTAGATCAGAGGCGAGTGTTTGTGTGCACACACACACATGCAGACAGGCTGTCTGTCTTGTCAGCAGCTGGCTCCTGGGGTCTGCCCTTCTGCTGCTGTTTTTGTCAGTTCCTTCATTTAATATGGAACCTCTGTGTGTGTGTGTGTGTGTGCGTGCGTGCGTGCGTCTGTGTTGCCTACCCCCACAACTTGTGAGTCGGCCCAACTTTTTTGCTGTGGCTCATCTTTCGAGGAGTTTTTCCAGCTTGTTGTGCGACGACTCTGCTTCACAGCTCTAGTTCACGACTTCCTCCTCTTTCTTCACGTAACTGATCTCTCCATCTCTCCTCTTTCTCTCCATCCTCAGGCTACGAAAAGTATAACTCCATGCGAGCCGACCCCTCCCTGTGTTTCTTGGAGCGAGTGGGCATGCCAGACGCTAAAGCTATCGCTGCTGAGCAGAGGGGCACTGACATGATGGCAGATGGTGTCGAGGGGTAAGAGGAGCGGGCGGCGCTGACCATAAAGCAGCATATTTTCCTCCCATTGTGTCCGTTTGAATGTTTTTTGTCATTTTTCCTCTTCTTTTGATATCGACTCCATGTATGTAAAAACATTAACGGGGTTCATTTATTCCTAAACATCACATTTCTTTGGTTTCAGGGAGGATGAAGATCCTGAGTATAAGCCACTGCGAATGACTTTTAAAGACGACATGGACGATTTCACCAACTCTCCACTGGATGATAAGGATGAAACGATCGAGGGAGAGAACGAAGGTAAACCATGATTTAATACAAACATGGTAGGAGAGATAAAGGGATCCTCCACTGTTTTTTACAAGTTTGGCCTAAAATCTTTAAAATGAACTTTGTAGATGATCTATGTCTAACAAAACACATTATTGTGCACATATTCATTTTATTGCCTTTTAGAAAAAGGGACTGTTTACAGTTTTAGAGCCTGTGTTCCGCCATCTTGAAATCACGTGATTGATGATGTCACACGGCCCCACTGCCTGTAAACATTCCTTTTGTTTTCTATTAAAGTAAAGCATTCAGCCTGATTTTTAGATCATTTAGTAGCTTTTTCAGTTAAAATGACAACTTGTGCTGCTTTAGTTTGCTCTAAATAACCAGTAAAGGTGAAATATGTCGATGTAAACCTTTTTTGATTACTAAAAGAGGATAAAACACTTAAATAACTCTCACCCAAAAGGATTTCTATCTTCAGGGTTTGTTTGTCTTCAGCAGTCCATGATTACTCACTGACTTCAGCCATCAGAGCGCGTCAGCGCACTGTTTAAGGGAGAGTAAAGGTCCCTCAGGAGAGCTCTAAGGGAAAGCTCTGCTTTGTTGGCTACTAATAAACCACAGAGTAAACTGTCGCCCCGTGCTCACAGATTTTTGTTCGGGTCACAAACAGTTTTTATCCTCTTTCGGTAAACAAAAGAGGGTTACATCGACATATTTAACTTTTCCTGATTATTTAGAGCAACAAAAGCAGCACAAGTTGGTATTTTGACTGAAAAAACTGCTAAATGATTTAATAATCAGGCTGAATGTTTCACTTCAATAGAAAACAAAAAGGAATGTAGGCAGTGCGGCCGTGTGACATCATCAACCATGTGATTTCAAGATACAGGAACACAGGCTCTAAAACTGTAAAGTAGTCCCATTATTAAAAGTTAATAAAACAAATATGGTGCAAAATAATGTGTTTTGCAAAATTGTTTGGCATGGATCTTCTAATAAATACATTTAAAAGATTTTAGGCTAAACATGCAAAAACAGTGGAGGGTCCTTTTAAAGGTCTTTAACTGAACAGATTTGATGAGCATTTGCTTCAACGAGGACTGAATTTAAGATGAAATATTAGCCACACTTGTCGACCACCTGCAAATGGAGAGCAGAGTGTAACCCTGAGAATCTGTGCAGCCCTTTTTAAGTCTTTCAGCATTTCCATAAATGACAATTGTTTTCAAAACGGGTGAACCGGCGAACTTGAAAGGCCATCATCAGTGTAATTATTAAGAACATATTTTGTACACACATAAATGTCAGATTACTCATCACTGTTGGTGTCAAAGGAGTGTTAAAATGTCACCTCTGAGTGTTGCTGTGTGTAAAAATGATAACGTACTGATGATCCCATCCCTTCTCGCTCTCGTCCTGAAGCTAAAGCAGGTGAAAACGGCCAAACCGCAGCCGTTATGGGCGGAGCTTCGAACTCAAACGAGCGCCTCTATTGGCCGGCGGCCTCAGCTCTGACGGCTCGTCTCCGCCGCCTGATCACGGCGTACCAACGCTCCAACCGCAGAGAGCAGCTCCGCCAGGAGGCCCTCAGTCGCCCAGACGGCCGACGACGGCGGCGCAGGGAGTTTCTGCCTTCCATCACCATGGTTACGGACACGGGGAGCGGAGCTACTTACATCCAAGACGGCGCGGGAGTCTTCATGGCAGAAGGGAGCCCGTATTTGGCCAAAGGAAACACTGCATACTTTGCCAAAGGTGGGCAGTTCATGCCAGAGGCGCCGCCAGTGATGACCAGCAGCTCCATGATGGCTGATGGAGCCATGTTCTACAAGGAGAGAAGGCAGAGGTAGGGCTACTGACATGGTCCACTTTCAAAAGGCTCCTAAAGTCAGTTTAAATTCAAAGATCATATGTAACTCCCTGCTACTCTTAGGGATCCTCCACTGTTTTTACAAATGTGGTTTAAAACCTTTGGAATTATTTTGTACCATATTCGTTTTATTCACTTTTAAAAATGGGACTACTTAGAGTTTTAGAGCCTGTGTTCCTCCATCTTGAAATCAATTGATGATGTCACACGGCCCCACTGCCTGTAAACATCCCATTGTTTTCTATTGGAGTGAAACATTCACCTGTTTTTTAGATCATTTAGCAGCTTTTTCGGCAAAAACAGCAATTTGTTATGCTTTTGGTTGATCTAAATAAAACGTCAAAAGTTAAAGATGCCGGTGTCACCCTCTTTTGTTTACCAAACAAGGATAAAAACAGTTGTGACACGAAAACAATCTGTGCACGGGATCTTTAAAAGGACTTCTATCCTCAGGGCTTGTGTGTCTTCAACAGTTTGTAATTACTCGCGAACTTCAGCCATCAGAGCGTGTCAGTGCACTGTTAATGGAGTCTACTACAAAACCACAGAGTTGGCATTGTCGCCCAAAAGCAGCACAAGTTGTCATTTTGACTGAAAAAGCTGCTAAATTAGCTCACATCAGGCTGAATGTTTCACTCCAATAGAAAACAATGGGATGTTTACAGGCAGTGGGGCCGTGTGACATCATCAATCATGTGATTTCAAGATGGAGGAACACAGGTTCTAAAACTGTAAAGTAGTCCCATTTTTAAAAGTTAATAAAATGAATATGGTGCATAATAATGTTTTGTGAGACATAGATCTTTTAATAAGCACATTTTGAAGGTTTTGGGCCACATTTCTAAAAACAGCAGAGGATTCCGTTAAAGCCACAAAACCTTTAGTAATATGATACATCTTCAATTGTAATATGGAAAAACATTGTTGCAAAATAATTGAACATCCACAAAGTAAGTTTTGGTTTTAAAGCGGCTCTGTTTTCCAGATGGACTCGTCGTGAAGAAGCCGACTTCTATCGAGTCGTGTCTACGTTTGGCGTCGTCTTTGACACTCAGCGTCAGAAATTCGACTGGTCCCAGTTTCGAGCGTTCGCTCGCCTGGACAAGAAAACTGACGAGAGCCTGGAGAAGTACTACTACTCATTTATTGCTATGTGCAAACGCGTCTGCAGGATGCAGATCAAAACTGAGACAGGTATGAGTTACCCAGGATGCTTAAAATCACTAAATATTTAAAATAAGTTTTGGATTTAGAAGATTTATAATGTGCCTTCTATTGTCTCCGTACTGATATTTTTTTTTAAAAAGGAGTAATAGTAATAAGTAGAAAGTAAATACTCAAGTAAAGTACAGATACAAGAAAAAACTACTTAAGTGGAGTAACAGAGTATTTGTACTTCAATACTCGTCACCTCTGTCTATTTCTAACGTTTTATTTTGTTATATTTTCTGTTATAATTTACCCTCTTGGGTGGTTTCCTGGTTGTGTTGTTTTACTTATTCCTATTCACACTGGGGAAATTTAGTTTCAATTACGTCCTGTCCAATAAAACATGAAGACACATGACATTAAAGCACATGGGAGGACAAGGGCGGGAGAACTGTGGGTCGCCACAAGGGCAGTGCCCCGTATTTAGATGAAAAGTGGGAGGACAACAGGAGGAGCGAAGAGGGGAAAAGGCAGGTTCTAAACTGAGATCCCTAAAGGGTTTGCTGGGTTATTTTTAAAAAGATACTCAACTTTTTACTGTACTGTGTTGGCTGAAATGAATAAAAACTACATTTAAAATGTAAAAGTAAAAAATCTGACTGTCTGTTTTTCACACAGAACTCCCAGACCCGACTCTGATCATCGACCCCATCACAGAGGAGCGTGCCTCTCGCACCCTGTATCGCATTGAGCTCCTGCGTCGCATCCGAGAGCAGGTCCTTCCTCACCCACTGCTCTCTGAGCGCCTCAAGCTGTGCCAGCCGTCCCCGGACCTCCCAGAGTGGTGGGAGTGTGCCCGGCACGACCGCGACCTCCTGCTGGGGGCCTCCAAACATGGCGTCAGCCGCACGGATTACCACATCCTCAATGACCCGTCGCTGGCCTTCCTGGACGCCCATCAGCGCTTTACCGGTCACCGAGGCAGTGGCGTCAACAACGCGGGCGTCCTCCCTGTGGAAATGACCAAAGTAGGACTGGGTGCAGCAGAAGGCTCCTCTGCACCACTGCTCACACCAGCAGAGCTAGCCAGTGCCGCAGCTGCTGCTAAAGTGGCCATAAACGAAGCTAAAGCAGAGATGATGGAGCAGGACATCAGCGCAGAGATGGAGGTGAAGATGGAAACAGACGGAGGAGACGTTCTATGCACAAAAACAGAGACTGTGGAGGAGCAGGAAGGAGCTGTGGTTGAAGTGAAACCAGAGAACGAGGTGAAGAAAGAAGACAACGCTCTTCCCAAAATACAAAGAGATGAGGAAGAGCTCGAGGATGAGGCGGATAAAGGAGAACAAGTCAAGACTGAGAAGCTACAACTTGTTCAAGATGAAGTGCCAGAAGATAAAAATAGCTCCAGTCCGTCTGGCTCAGTCACAGAGCAGGAGAGTGAGGTTAAGATCCCAGGACCCTCTGACTCGCCTCCTAAAGAACCACAGAGTGAAAAAGCCACAGCAGAGCTGGATGAGGGAGACAAAGAGAACCCAGAGTCGCCCAAATCACCAAAGTCTGCCGACACAGAGAAGAGTCCAGAGGAGGAAGAGGAGGAGAGAATGGATGAAGATGACAAGTCAGAGAAATCTTCACAGGCTGAAGGTAAGAGGAGGCTTTTTGTTTACGTCACTAATATGATCCTGGGGTCACATGATCAACATTCATGTCAGCATTTAGAAAAATTAACAATCTGAGCATTAACACGGGAAGCAAAAAAGGGTTTGTGTGTATTTTATCATCAATTTAGTATATATTTTTATTTTTTTGTTATTGTTTAGTGCTTTTTTAAATCATTCTGGATGTTTTTGTTGTTGCTTTTTGCAGGTCAGTCAGCCGTTTAGTTCGTATTTGTGTTTGTGTTGCCTTTTTGAATATTTCTGGAGTAATTTTGTGTGTTTTCTGAGTATTTTTGTGTGTTTTTGGGGTCAGTTATTAGTTGCTGTTCTGTCCGCCTTTTGGGTCAGTTTGTTTTTGTTGCAGTTTTGTGCTATTTTGGGGTCAGTTTGTGCGTTTTTTTTGTCGTCATCTTTTTGTGTGTCTGTTTAATTTTCTGTCTTTTTGTTTCCGTTCTGTTTTTGAACTAATTTTGTGTGATTTGTTACTGTTTTGTACATTTTTGGTGTAGTTTTGTATGTTTTTGTTGCTGTTTTTCTCATCTTCTGTGTTTTTGTAGCCGTTGTTTTTTTTTTTGGAGTCATTCTGTGTGTTTTTGTTACTGTTTTGTACATTTTTGGTGTCATTCTGTGTGAAAGGGTCAGTTTCTGTGTTTGTGTTGCAGTTTGTACAGTATTTATGCCATTTATTTTTATTGTTTTTTTTTTTTTTTGCCCTTTTGTGTGTATTTTTAATTTGGGAGTGCTACCAATTGCCTATGCCTGCTTTAGGTAAACTTAGAGAATGTTAACCAGATTCACCAAACGCAGTTATATTTAATGGTCACCAGGTTCTCTGTCCTACTTGTCGCCCCCTTCAGTCACAGGCTATTTTTGGTGTTTCCCCTCATGACTCATCAGTGTCTTAATGAGAGAAGAAAATGAGCCAGAATCCCTTGATAACGATCCAGAAGCTCTTATTATTTAACAGTTGCAATGTGACTTTTTTCTCTCCGTTCAGCGAGCGCTGCATCAGAACAGAAGAACTTTGACGAGGAGAGCATTGCGTCTCTGAGCACGTCAGCCAGGGACGAAACCAGAGACGGTTTCTGTCCAGATGACCTACCAGAAACCTCTGCACTGCAGGCCTTACAGGACCGTGCCTTTGCCTTCTCCTTCTGGCCAAAGGTGAGTCCTGAATTATTTATAGAACTGGTTTAATGGAGCAGGCTTAATGAAGATGTATCTTTCCACAATGTATAGAGCACAATAAAATAATAGCTGTGTGGTTTGGATGTGAAACCCCCAGCTGCTGCTTCAGAGTTATAAGGTTTTTATTTTTGATTTACAGGCACTCGTTAATAGTGAACACTTTTAATGAAGGACATTTTTACAACCGTGCTAAGTGATGAAAAGTCAGAGTTGCCGTTTTAAGAGCTGAGGAAGTCACTTCTGCTGTAAAATGTGATGATATTGATGCTATTGAGGGGGTTTGGGATTTCAATAAAAATGAAAGAAACTATTTTTAGTTTCCAACTTAAAGATCTTCTGCTGTTTCTACAAATTTGGCTAAAATCTTAAAAGTTTACTTATTAGAAGATCTATGTTATTATTATGCACCATGTTCATTTAGTTGCAGTTTTAGAACATGTGTTCTGCCTTCTTGAAATCACATGATTGATGATGTCACACTTCCCCACTACCTGTAAACATTCCATTGTTTTCTATTGGAGTGAAACATTCAGCCTAATTTTTAGATAATTTAGTAGCTTTTTCACTCAAAATGCAAACTTGTGCTGCTTTTAGTTGCTCTAAAAAAATCAGGAAGTTAAAGATGTCGATGTAAACCTCTTTTGTTTATAGAAAGAGGAAAAAAACAGTTGTGACCTGAAAAATCTATCCAATAAGTACATTTCAAAGATTTTGGGCCAAACTTGTTAAAACACAAACGTTTTTATAGCTAAATCAGTGTCGGCCTCATAGATCAATAAATCCATAATCATTTGCCCAAAAGAAGACATAAAAGGTTGAAATTGCAGCTCAAACATTTGTTTTCATCTCCATCGTAAATACTCCTTTTGTTGTTTTCTGCGGGATGTGGAGTCCCATAGACAAATGCATAGAAGTATATCCATGTATCTGACTCCACATCCCACAATGCAATGCAGCAACTTTTCCGACAGCGTCAACAAACGGATTAAACAAAACTTTCCAGCTGTGCCTTAAACCTTTAGCATTTTCTTTGTTGAGAGCAAATGATCTTGGATTTATTGATCTACGAGGCCTACACTAGGAATTTATTGGACACATTTAAAAAAAAAAAAAAATTTAAAAAAAAATCAAGCTTCAATTTGAGTTTTTAACATAGATGGAGTTAGATTATTGGACAAATGATGAAGTGACTGATAAGTCCATGTTTTTCTCTCCAGGATCGAGTGATGATCAATAGGATGGATAATATCTGTGAGGCCGTGCTAAAGGGCAAGTGGCCAATCAACAGACGCCACATCTTTGACTTTCCCACCAACCTAATGCCGGGCCATGCCTCCACGGCACCCACGGTGCCTGTAGCCACGGCGACCGAGAGCCCGCTGCAGAGGCGGAGCCTAGCTGAGTTGACGATGGTCGGCATCCACCCGGCGTACAGCGGCAGCGACGATAAGACGCTGTCCCCGCAGGTTCATGTGAGCGTTTGTGCACGAGAAGTGAACATTTTACGTTTTCTGTGACTTTTACTTTTACACTGAAATGTAAATGTTTAATGTGATGCTGCAGGAAGACGCGCTGAGTCTGACCGTGCCTCGACAGAGGAGGAGGAGGAGGAGGAAGATTGAGATAGAGGCGGAGAGAGCGGCCAAGAGGCGTAACCTGATGGAGATGGTGGCTCAGCTCAGGGAGAGTCACGCTGCTGCTGAGACCCAGAACCAGGCCATGGACCTCACCAAGGTGCTGCGAACCTTTCACTTTAACTGTAACCAGTGGTTCTCAAACTGTTTTGGTTTGACCTGTGCCCATTGCCCGCAAATAATCCTGGCAAATAACACATTTTCAAATGTATTGAACTAACGGGAAACAAGAAACGTCATATAAAAACTAATTAGCCACAGAAAACTAATGAAAAAGTGCAAAAGAAAACAAAAAAAGGAAATAAACTGACAGTGAACAGTATCATCAGGGTTCTCACGAGGAATTTTTCACAAATTTTGTAAAGTAAAGCTAAAGTTTTTTTGTTACTACCTTTAAAACCAAAATGTATTTATCGACAGTACCAATTAAATAAAAAAAAAAAAGGAAAACACAGAAAAGCCCCCTACGCTGTTTCAACCAGGTGACATCACATCGTAGGGGGTCCCTACCCTGATTGTGTTCCATAATGCAAGTAACATATTTCATAATAATAATAAATACAAAATCAAATTAATCACTTGACAAAGAAGTGCAGTAGTCAAAAATAGAGGAAATAATTAAACCTTGTTTGAAATCTGTGACAAATGCTTAAAACAGACGGGAAAATATTTTTTATTTAGATTGTTTATTATTCCACTTCACATGCCGATGTAAATCATAATTTTTGCACTTTAGTTTCATGTTACATTTTGTTCCCAGTGGCATTTCTAATGCATTCTAATAAATTAATGCTCTTTTAACTTTTAGACGATTCATTATTATGTTATGTTTAGTGTTAATGATTTTTATTGAATTATTTTTAAGAACATTGGCATTAAAAAAACGCCATCTTGTTTGTCGTGCCCCACCTGTCATACCTCCATTCTCACACCAAAACCCTTTCACTTAAACCACTTGTCGAACTCAAGGCCCTGGGGCCAAATGCAGCCCTTTAAAGCTCTCAATTCGTCCCGCAGGAGAAAGTAGAAAAATAACAGCAAAAACACGATTCATTGTGTAAATCACCAACTTATTCAGTTGTAGATATTTTGGTTCCTTTAAATACTCAAATTTTATGAAACTGCACATTTTTTCCAGGGCACAAAGTTTTCCCAATGCTTAAATCACGTGATAGCGGCCATTTTTAATCTGAAATTGTTGTAAATACTGTTTTTCCACAAATTCCCAAGTTATTCCCCAAATTAAATAAAAATTGATCACAAAATCAAGGAAATTTAAGATTTGTCACTTATTGCTTGGATATTGTCGGTGCCTTAAAGTCCATGTAAAGCAGAAATAAATGTGTTATGAGTTTGTCACACCACAGAAACATGTGTCATTGACTACTGAGCCAAATTTGAAAGATCAAAAAAATCACTAACTATATAAGATTAGGTCTCAAAGTCATGGCAAAACAAGCACTTCTCTGCTCTGAAACCCTGGGGGAGTGTCAGTCACAGGCGCTGCAATCACGCCCACGCACGGGAAGGGCGCCGCCCCCGTGCACTGTGTGTATTGGAGAGACCAGTGTGAAAGTGGCTCCAGTGTCGATAGTGCCTCCACAAACAAGGTGTCAGCAAAAAGGTTTGCTCCGCCCGAGTCGGCATATGTGCGTCTCTCCCGGGTAGAGTCGGCACCAGTGGATGCGTTTTATTGTTGAATGTGCTCGTTTTTCCACCTAAAACCACTTCAGATTTGGTCCCTAAATTAAAATGAGTTTGACACCTTTGACTTAAACTGTATCTACTTTGTGTTTCAGGGCGTGCACCATCATCATAAGACGTCCCCCTCGTTGGCCTCCTTCCCCAGCTCTCTGGTGACGAGCCCCTCCCTCAAAGCTCAGATGGAGCTGCTGCAGCAGGCCCAACCCTCAACCCACAGAGCCAACGGGTCCCTGGAGGCCGACCTGCCCATCATGAGGAGGAGGAGAGGACGCCGGAAAAATGTGGAAGGACTGGAGCTGCTGTTCATGAGCAACAAGAGAGCAGCAGGAGGGGTGTGTGTTCACACAGCAGCAGGTTCCTGTACTCGACCCACGTCCTGGTCTAAGCCTCCATCATTGTGTTCTTCACTAGGACGATGCTGAGGGATCAAAGGTTCTACCCATGGAGGGGGCTCAGGAGGCCCCCCGCGCTCACAGACCACTACCCGTACCAGAGCAGAGTCCCAGTGCCATGGCCCTCACTGCTGCCAGTCTGGAAGAAGATGAGCCCAACGTCTCCAACAAGGAGCTGGGAGAGTGGCTGAGGTCGCATCCCACATACAGCATGGACATGACTGGATTCACACCAGTACGTGCTTTGTTCTCAACGGTTTCACATGGTTCTGCTGATATTCTCCTACTTAAGACTGTTTTTGTGTTCAACATCAGAAAAGCGAGGAGCTGCTGCTCTCTCAGTTCTCCAAACCAAAGCAGAAACGCCATCGCTGCCGAAACCCCAACAAGATCGACATCAACACCCTGACGGGGGAGGAGAGGGTGCCCGTGGTCAACAGACGCAACGGACGAAAAGTGAGCAGCCCACAACTTTAGTTTGCATCAGCGTGAAGTAATCATTCAGAAACATCTGGGCTAAAACTATTATTTTCCTCCTGTTCTTCAGATGGGCGGAGCCATGGCTCCACCAATGAAAGAGCTTCCGAGGTGGCTACTGGAGAATCCAGAGTTTTCCATCGCTCCTGATTGGACCGACATCGTCAAGCAGTCGGTGAGTCACAAAGATGTTTTCCTTTCTCTTAACTTTTAGTTTAACAATAATCAAATGAACCTTTTTAAGAATTTTACACAATTTCTAGAGGTTTCCAAACATGATGCTAATTAGGGATGTAACGATTCACTCAACTCCCGATACGATTCGATTCACGATTTATTTTACGAAATGGGACTGTATATAAATGACTGAAAAATATTCCTTTATTTTTTTTGGGAAAATACTATACTATTTTTTTGTTGTCAAAAGAATCCCTTGATAAACTGTTCAAAACAATGCAATTTAACTAAAAATAAATCTTGAATGAAATAAATAAATGAATAATTCAAATGAAGTAGAAGTTTATTATTTAAATTCTGGTTCTATGGTAAACAATACAAAACTGCATAATAGTTCTTTTTATTTTTAAAAGTGCAACTGAAAATGTATTTTGTGCCTTAACAATTGGACTTGGAAAAAACAGTCATTTTACTGTATTTAGGGTAGATATTTGTTTGAACCAGCAGAGGGCGCTGGTAACCCAGATATTTTGCAGTGAAGAAGAGATGCTATGCTAGCAGACAGAGCTAATAGAAAAACGTGACTTTTACAGATATTCACGTAATATTACAGATATTCTTTCGGTTCTAAAGGGGTAAGGAATCATTTATGACTATGTTTAAGAGTAGAAGATGGCCAGAAAGAAAGTATTAGCAGATTTCGCTCGCCGCCAACACTTCTGGGTAGCGCCCTCTGCTGGTTAAAAAAAGTACTGCGATTCAATTTTCACAGTATCGATGTGAATCGTTTTTTAACTGCCTTACGATTAATCGTTACATCCCTAATGCTAATGAATGTTAGCGTTTTTCAGTCACTGTGCCGCGGTTACAATATCTGTAACCAAATGGTTAATAATAAATGGGCCCGCAGTGCCACTTGCCCGTCTGCGCCATCTACCCTCTCGCGTGGCCCGGCTCACACTGGACAGGCCTCCTACATGTTCACTTCACCCCACTCCCAGCTGGTCTGGCTCACTCACAAAATGCACCACACACCAATACCCAACCCTTGGGGGGCTGGATGGTGGGGCTGGGGGTGGAGGGGGCCGCCACCTGTGTTACTATGTAGTGGCGTGGGGGCGGCCCTCCCACCTCTAGTTGCCCTACTAATCCCTCCAATTTTAATCGCATCTCAACATGTCACCCCCCGGAGGGTGTATCATCATTTACACCCTCCGGCCTATTACACCACATACACATAAATCCACAGAGGCTGGAGGGGGAGCACCGCTCCCCTCCATCCCCCTTCTTTTAATTACACCCCATACATTCACCAAACACACACATTCACACAGGGGATCGGGAAGTGCCTCTCCATTGGGGAATGGAGAGGCACCATAACAGGGTGGTGGGTTGGTACACATATTTGGGCCTCTCCGGTGGGGCCTGGCCCCTCTGTTGATGGCTGGGCCACTGCATAGAGTAAAAGCACATCAAGATGGTGCGGTCGGGCGTGGCGGTGGGTCTCGGGGGGGCTTTGCCGGGGTCTCTCCTTGCGGGGTCTTTCCGGGCTGTGTCGGCCGGGTGGGGCGCGGGGGTGCCTCTCCCCCTTGGGTGTGGCTTGGTGCTTGCTTTGTCTCCTGGTGGCCTTGGGGGCGGGCCCCGCGGTGTGCGGGCCCGGGGCGGCCTGCCTCGCCGGTTTGGGGGGTGGGTGTGCTGGGGGGGTGCTGGTGTCCTCGCCGGGGTTGGGGCGGGGTTGCTTGGCGCCTCGGGGTGATGCTGTTTACTGGGGGGCGGCGCTAGCTGTTCCGGTGGTGAGGGTTGCTGTCGGCCGCCTGGTGGGTCTATCCTGCCGTTTGCGGACTGGTGGGTGGGTCCGGGGCATCTTTGGCTGGGGGCTGCTGTCCCGCACTTGATGTGTGCCGTTGGGGTGCCTCCGTCCCCGCGGTGGGGATCGCCGGTTGCTCGCGGGCCGGCGGGGGGCGCTGCTCCGTGGTTGGCGCTGTCCGGGGGGCGGCGGGCCCTGGGCTGCTGTGCGGTCCTGCTGGGCCGTGGCCGGGTCCCGGGCGGGGGTGGGGGATGCGTCCCGGGGGGCTTGGCCCGGGGGCTTGCCCTTGGGGGGTCCTGGTCCCGGGGGGTGCTCCTGGGGCCCGGGGTGCTTGGCCTGCTGGCCGGGCCGGTCCTGGCGGGGGTCTTTCGGGGCGGGTGGCGCGTGCCGCGCCCTTGCGTACCTACTGGTGCGGCCCCTGCTTGGGCAGTGCCCCGTGAGGTAGGGTGTCGGGGGCCGGAATAGGGGGCCACATCCCGGCGGGGCGGTCTGGCTTGGCCCTTGGAGGGGGCCCTGGCTTTAAAAAAAAAAAAAAGAACTGAAGCTCGTGGCGCGGGCGGCATCAGTGAAGGGTGATCTGGGGCGCCGTGGGGGGCTAGGTTGGGGTGCCTGGGGGCCGGCGGGGAGACTCCCAGCGGCCCCCTGGTGCCTTATGCGGCTTGGGGTGTGGTCGTCCTCCCTGGGCGGGCTGCTCCTGGTGCTGCATCCGTTCCGGGTCCTTCTGGCCTGGGGTCGGGCCCCTGCTGGCTCTGGGCTCGCCGGCGGGTGCCCACTGGCTGCCTGTTCGGCGCGGTTCTGGTCGTCTGCTGGGTGTGGGCTTCGGCTCCTCCGCTGGGGCCTCGGGTAGGGAGTTCTCTGGGCCCTCCCCTTGGGGGGTTAGGCGCGGGGGTGGGGTGGGGGGGTGGGGGGGGTCGATGGGGTGGGGGATCTGGGGGTTGGGGGTGGGATCGGTGGCGTGGTGCGCTGGGTCCTTGGCTCCTTGGGGCTTTCTCGGGTGTGTATGGGGGGGGCGATGGCTGCCTCTCGGCTTGGGATCTTGGGGGCGTTCGGGGGACTGCTTGGCCGTGGGGTGGTCGCCGGGGGCCCTTAGGCTGCCTGCTCTTGCTGCTGGCCTGACTGCTTCTTCGGGCCCGGGGGCGGCTCTTGGGTTTTGCAGTGGCGGTACTTGGAAATACATTTGTCATGGATGCACTGGCCTTGGGCTGTGGGATAACACTCATACTGGGCTCAACCTTAGACACGTTGTTCCCAAATACCTGTTTTATGGAATTTCCACTCACCTCTTCCTCTGTTCACAGCCACCACCATTATTCCTAAACCACACACTGGTCACCAAACTGGCTTGACAACACAACAATAAACACAATATACACAACCACAATTTCACATCGCATCACTTAAAACTATTCCTCACCCATTCCATATCCTATCTTGTATCCCTCTTCCCTGTTAACTTCCCCACCCCCCTCCAACCCCTCACCTTGGTGTAACACTGTCCTCTCTTTTTTACATCCTCCCTTTAATAAAGTATTTCTTACCCTTCCCTAGGGAGGGCTGGTGACGGTCACAATTATGCAATGAAATAAATAAATTTATTTAATTGCAATAATAAAATATGCATTGCTGTCAAAAGATTGCACTTCTTGTAGTGTTAACCTTCGAAAGCATGTGCAGACAAGGTAAAAAAAAAAAAAAAAAAAAAAAAAAAAAAAAAAAATAATAAATGGGTCAGTTTTTCTCATCCCTACTGTTGATTATTGTTCTGTGAGTAACGTCACATGATTAAACCTTTTCTAACATTCCACACTACAAAATAATTAATAAATAATAATAAATTAATAAAAGTATGTATGATTTGTGCTGATGTCGTATAATATCGGTATCGTATTGGAAGTGAAAAACTTGTATCAGGACATCCCTAGGAGAGACTTTTTGTTGTTCAGTTGATTCCTATAAAAAACACTGATAAGAATTAATGCAGATTATTAATGACATGTTTTATTAGAAAAAAGAAATGTGAAATATTGTAAAAAATGTTTTTTTTTGTGTGTTATTTGATTGCCATTCAAGGTTCTTTGATAAGAATGACTTTATATTGTTAATATAAGATGTACTTTGACTAAAAAAAAAACATTCCTAAAGAGTTTCTGAGGAAGCAGAAGGAAATCATGTCCTGTAGATCTTCGTCTTTTGTGGAGATTATTGTGATCCAATTATGGATAAGTGTTATATTTATTAGTGAAATATGATCCACTGCCACCCTATCCAGAGTGTAGCCCCGCCTACTGCCTGGAAAACGGTGGAGATAGACACCAGGTGACCCCCACCACCCTGAAAAGGAGCAAGTGGGTCAGAAAATGAATCCATCAAAAATAGGTCTGCGTATCTGTTGCGGAGGGCTCCAGACTGACGGAGTCGTTACGCAGCAGTGACGCGCCGCATATGCTGGCGGTAAAAATGGACACATTGACTTTAATGGAAACGTATCAGTTTCATTACCATTACTCAGCAGATATTTAATCAGTGAAAAATGGGAGCAAGAAGAGACCAAAATGTCACAAACCACCATTCTCAGCGAATAGCAAAATTAGATGTAGAAGCTGGGTTTCAACCTATAGAGGGCAGTCACTCATACACCAAATATAAATAAACGAATTAATTAACACTATCTGTTTTCAGCAGAAAAAACGTGTTTTTCTCGTGTAGTTGCTCTTATTGTTGAAGTTTATTCTTAAATGATTGACCTACAGGGATTCCTCCCAGAAGCCATGTTTGATCGTCTTCTCACTGGTCCGGTCATCAGAGAGGAGGGGGCCCGTCGTCGGGGGCGACGGCCTAAATCAGAGATCGCTAAAGCTGCAGCAGCCGCTCAGGCAGCAGCAGCAGCTCAGGCTGCACAGGCATCACTGGCCTCTGCTGCTTCATCAGCAGGTAAACCAACCCCATACAGCATGTGTCAAACTCAAGGCCCGCGGGCCAAATCAGGTCCCTTTACAGCATCAATTTTGGCCCAAAGTATAAATGATGGAAAAAACATGAAACATTTTGTAAATGTAAACTAATTGAGTTGTAAATACAATACAATATTTGTAGACCTAGGTTTGAACTTTTTATATCACGAGTCATTTTTTTATCTCAAATTGTTGAAAGAACTTGAAACTTTTCCAAAATCTGGCAAATTTTCCTCAAATTATTCCATGAAATTTTCCCAAAATCACTGAAATTTAAGTGAAGATCCTGCAGGGACTGATATGCTCACATACTTTATCATTTATATATCATTTACTGATGAGATTAAAATAAGTAAATGAAAAATTGTTCCTTGTTTTTTATTTAGTTTTTTATAAAAACTTCTCAACTAAAAAAAAAATGAAAAGTATTTCCTATTAAAAATTTTCTCATCAATTCCAAAAAACCGAAAAACATTTCCTATAAAAACAGAAAAACTTACTTATTTTCTGAGTTGATGAGATGAAAATATAAAAAAGAAGTAAAAAAGTTCAATGAATTCAATAAGTTTTTGTAGCTCCGTATTTGGTCCCTGAAGTAAAATGAGTTTGATACCCTGCCCTACATGGTCAACAAGTTCAATAAAAACTGTCTGTGTCTGTAGGAGGCATCAACCCTCTGCTCCTGAACAGCTTGTTTGGGGGGATGGACCTGTCGTCTCTCCAGAGCCTCCAGTCCCTCCAGTTAGCTGCTGGTCTGATGGCGTTCCCGACTTCCTCTGACCCTAAACAAGCAGCCGCTAGCGCCGCCGCCGCCTCCATGCTGCCCCTCATGCTGCCCGGCATGGGCGGCCTCCCCAACATGGCCGCCGCCCTGCCCAACATGTTCAGCCTGGGCGGGCTCTTCGGCGGCAACCTGGCGACCGCCGTCAGCGCTGCGTCCAACTCCACTGTTACCACGGCAACGGGTAGTACCAATGGGACGGTGGAGAGGGAAGGTGAGGACGGGAAGAGGAAGAGGGAGGAAGATGAGAGAGACGAGGAGGAAGAGGACAGCGACAGGGCACTGGAGGAGGACGAGGGGGAGGAGGAGGTGAAGAAAGTGAAGAAGAGGAGGACGAAGGAGACGGACGGCGAGGGCGGGGCCGACACCACCACCAGCGCTCTGATCCCCGCTGCTGATTCGTCAGCCGAAGCCTCCATGAATGGTGACGCCGCCGCCCTGCTGGCCGCCGCCGGCATGTCGGCCAACTCCCTGGCCTTCAACCCATTCCTCCTGTCCACCATGGCCCCCGGCCTCCTCTACCCCTCCATGTTCCTGTCCCCCGGCCTGGGGGGCCTCACCCTGCCCGGCTTCCCCACAGCCTCCACCCTGGCCGAGCTGCAGAGCGCCATGGCCGGGGCCCTGGGCGGCGGAGGCGGCGCCGGGGGCGTGGCCTCCAACCCCCCGAGGAAAGAAAATGACGACGAGGACAAAAAAGAGGCGTTGAAATGTGTGGGTGAGGAAGAGGAGGATGAGGAGGAAGATGCGGGAGCGGAGAGTGACTTGGCGAGAGGAGAGATGGACGACTCGGCCGTGGAGGACGGAGGAGGCGTGGCCGGGGAGGAGGAGGAGGAAGAACCAGTGAAGGACAAGAGTGACTGAGCTGACCTCTGACCCTCTAAGCTCCGCCCCCTCTGCGTTTACAGGCCTCCCACAGAAAGAAAGAAATACCCAAACTATTATAAACTCACATTTTTTCTTCTTCTCTTGCGTTGTTGATGATTTTTTTTTTGGACTCGGTTTGTTTTTGTTTTCTTTCTAAGGCCAGGTAAACATTACATACATACATTAGCTCCTGTGTGCACGTGTGTGTGCACGTGTGTGTGTGTGGACTTTATCTCTCTGATTGATCCATGTTGTAGTTCAGACACAGACTCTTCAAACAGGACGACAAGGTTTCAATAGTATCTTTAATTTTATTACAACTATTATTATTACCATTAATATTATTATTATTATTGCTGCTGTTTTCAGCTCTCAAGACTTTATTTCCGCCTCCTTCATCAGGACTGTTTCATTATTAACGCAAACTTCTACTAAAAACACAGCGATACGGCACCTGTCTGTCTGTTAACGCTGCTGCAGAAAGGAATTGTGGGTAATGAAGTTGTTTCGTCTGGTTTGAAACACATCTCGGACGAAGCAGAGGAGGAACAACGGTAACACACACACACACACACACATAGATCGTAACTTGTACACACACACTGTTATAATCAGGTATCCACCACTACACACACACACACACACACTCTTTTTCTGTGATATGTGACTGTTTCCGGGAGGTTTCGTCCTCGCTGCTGCTTTTGTGTTTTCAGACTGGAGTGTACGTGCGTGCGTACGTGCGCTCTGGCTGTGCACGCTGAACCAATACTGTTAAAATACTGTTAAACCCAGTCCCATCACTGAAAAAAAACCCAGTTTGAAGTCTTTCCACTGCCACGTCTGAACCCAGTGGGCGGGGCTTACGTTACCGATGGGGGCGGGGCCTGCGTGGGGTTCAGGGTGGCGATGATGTATCAGGTTTGTTCTCTTAGGAGCGCACGGACGAGCTGATTGGTCGGCTGATTGTTTTTGTATTAACTCTTTTTTTTTTCTTTTTTTTTTGATCATTACGACTAGTTTCAAAGTGCTGCTCCTAACACTGTTGCTCGAGTCACGCACACTGACATCATGGCCACGCCCCCAAAAACAACCCCACACTGAGACGTTCATGAAATTCAACTCTTGCCTCACGTTATTTTTTTGTTTTTGTGTTTTTAACGTTTATTTACTTGACGAGCGCGAGCGGCACACGGTTCGTTTTCATTCCCTAAGGCCAGTTAACGAGACGAATCAGGTGCTGCGAGCGTTTGAAACCATTGGAAGTGCATTCTCTCTCTCACACACACACACACACAGTGGCCACGCCTTTGTAACAGGGAGGGGGGCGTGGTTTGTTTGTTTTCCATCCCCTCTCAGAATGCTGACACAGCAATAACCAAGGCAGCTTTTTGAATGTCCCACCATCATTTCCCACCCTCCCCACACCCCCACACCCCCCGACTCACAACAACAAACGCATGAATAACCACAAGTGTCGTATGACTAGAAAAGGAAAGAAAAGTGTAAATGAGGACAAAATAAGAACTGCAATCAAAGTGTTTTGTCGTCTGTTCCTGTTGATGCACTGGTGTTAAAGAGTTAATAAAATAATCAGGTACCTTTATTACGTAGAGCTACTTTTTTCTTGAGAAATGGACATTTTGTTACTTTTAGCCAGCAAGCTGAAGAGCATTACCTCAAAATTCTTATCTAGCCTTGAAGTTTACAGACATACCATGTAAATGTTTTTTCTCTTACTTTGGTGTGTGTCTTTTTGTTGTTGTTTTTTTTGTTTTTTCTCTGAGACATCATGTATGATGAACTGTAGCTATGATGCTTTTAATAAAAGTGAATCATGATATTCGCCTAGGAAACCAATACAAGCCTGTGTCTCGTCTTTTATTACAGGAAACCATAAAGGGTTCGTGTCATTTTCTATATTTTGCTGTTTTTTGTGTTTTCGTAGAAAATTGTTAATGTAATCATTTTTTTTTTTTTTTTTTTTTTTTTTTTTTTTTTTGGGCGTCAATTTTAGTTGTGTATTTTTTTACTTTGTAATATTTTTTTGTGATTTTGTATTGTTTTCCAAGTGATTTTTTTGTTTTACTTATAATTGTAGCGTTCTCGTTGTTTTATGTATTTTTCTGTCAATTTCTGAAATGTTTTACGTTTGAGCGTTTTTGCCAAATAAATATTTGATATTTTAAGGTTTTTTTGTTTTGTTTTTTTTTTTTTTCTGTCCTTTTTGTGTTTCATTTTGTGGGTTTTTGTTTTTTTTATTTCAGTCATTTCATGGGTTTAGTTGTCATTTTGTGTTTTTCCAAGTGATTGTGTCTTAGTTATAATTGTAGTGTTTTTTCCTGTCATTTTTTGAAATTTAATTTTTTCAAGTAATTTTTTGTATTTTTGTCAGTGTTTTGTGTATTTTTCTGTCATTTTGCGTCCATGTTTGTGTCTTACTTTGTGTGATTTGAGTCTGTGTATTTTTGGTTGATTCTACATTTTGTACATGTACATATACTTGTTTGAACATCCATGTTTTGAAGGAACATCTTTGCTATTCAGATGTATTTGTATCATGTTGCTAGAGAAAGTGGGGCGTGAAGTCCACCAGACATGACGTACACACACACACACACACACACACACACTACTGTACATCCATCCGTACGTCTGAAGGTCTTTTATCACATTGGGGACAAAAAAATGTGATTGTATCTGATTTAAGGGTCACATGACCGATATGAGCATTAATGCAGGAAATAATGAAGACTGATTTGTTTTTGTGGTCATTGTGTATTTTTTTTTTTTCTAATTTTGTGTATTTTTGTAGTGGTTTTGTTTGGAATGAGTCATATTTTATGTTATGAATTTGGAATCTTGTGTTTTTGTTTTTTTTTTGTCATTGTTTTGTAAATTTGTCATTCTAGATTTTTTTTCCATCATTTTTAAGTAATTTTTTTTTTTAACAGAAATTTTTTGCACAATTTTGTTAATGTCGCCATTTAAATTTCTGTCGTTTTGCTTTTTTTTTTTTTTTTTCCCTGAGCTGTTATTTCGTTATTTTAGTTTTTATTGTGGTCTAGTATATTTTTCTGTAATTTAGTATTTTCTTTGTGTTATCAATTTAAAAGCAACAAATATTCACTTATCACATAATAAGTCAGATCCATGTTTGTATGTTTATTATTAGTCAAAATGACAGAAACACCTAAAACTAAAATAAGTTCTTTTTGTATTTATTTTGTGTGTGTGTGTGTGTGTGTGTGTGTGTGTGTGTGTGTGTGTGTGTGTGTGTGTGTGTGTGTGTGTGTGTGTGTGTGTGTGTGTGTGTGTGTGTGTGTGTGTGTGTGTGTGTGTGTGTGTGTGTGTGTGTGTGTGTGTGTGTGTGTGTGTGTGTGTGTGTGTGTGTGTGTGTGTGTGTGTGTGTGCGCGCGCGCGCGCGCTACCAGTTTCCATGTCTGCTTTTGAAGTTTGAACATAAATCCAGAATAAAGTCGTGTGAATCTAAATGTTAAATAAAATTCAGAAGATTGAACATTTCTTTTTTAAACGTATTTCATTACAAAGAGCAAAAGTCTGGATTTATGTTTGATAGCGTTACGTTAGTTACGTTAGTTACGTTAGTTTAATGTCCATGTGAAGCTGAAGGAGCTGAAAATGTTCTGGAGACACAGTTTGGTTCTTTAGTGGTTGCAGATCAGATCAGTGTGTGAGACGTAGACAATATGAGAAGATAGAGTGAGAGGATCAGGACAATAAATACTGAGAGAACATGAAACTCTCCGTCCTCACAGAAACCTGAATAAACTCCATCCATTAAAGGATGTTCAGGAATATTCTGTTCCTCTGTCAGCACTAAAGTGTGATTGAGTTTGATCTGAGGGTCACATTATAAACGTTTACGTCAGCATTTAGAATAAATCAGCTTTAACACAGGGCTTTGTTTATTTTCTGTGTTTTTTGGAGTCATATTGTTTATTTTTATTTTATCTGGTTTTGTTGCTTTTGGAGTTTTTTGGTCATTTTTTTTTTGTTTTTGGTGTCATTTTGCATTTCTTTCTAGTCATTTTGTGTTTTTTATATTATTGTTTTGTGTCATTTTCTGAGTCATTATCTGTGTGCTTGTTGATTTTTGTGTCTTTTCCTGACATTTTCTGAATTTTTGTTGACAATTTACGTGATTTTGCAGTAATTTTCTGTTTTGTGTGTTTTTGGAGTCATCTTGTGTATTTTTATTGTTTTGTGTATTTTTCTCTAAATCTATGCTTTTTGATGGGATTTGTGTTTTTGGAATCATTTAATGTATTTTTGTGTTAATTTGCTGTATACTCATTTTGTGTATTTTCCTGTAATTGTGTGTAGTATTCTCTGTGGTCATTTTGTGTATTTTCCTGCCATTTCCTGAATTTTTGTTGATAATTTGTGTCTTTGGCGTCTTTTTGTGTATTTTTGTTGCATTTGTGTGTTATTGGAGTCATTTAATGTGTTTTTGTTGTGTGAGTTTAGTCATCTTTTGTATTTTCCTGACATTTCCTAAATTTCTGTTAATAATTTGTGTTTTCTGAGTCTTTTTCTGTAATCTTTTTTTTTTTTTTATCATTTTGTGTATTTTCCTGTAAATTTCATTCTGTAAATTTACTTTGGGGGACACACAACATCATATCTAATGGCCACATGTGGCCCCCGGGCCACCAGTTGCCTATGGTGGGCTTTACTATGGAAGCTTCACATCTCATCCCTGTGGAACCTTCTTCACATCTGGAACAAACGTTTAAAACCTGTGATGGAGACGTGCGCTCTCTCTCTCTCTCACGTGCACATTGATCCTAATCTATTCTCACATTGAACAATAAAGCAGATGAAGGGGCTCAGATCCCCTCATTACCCCCCCCCCCCCCCCCCCCCCCAATCCATGTGAACGTGTGAGTGGGTCACTTGTCTTCACTGGGCTGGATGTGTCACTTCCTGCTCTCTGTGGTTGTCATGGAGAGGCCAGGACTCCAGTGATAAAGAGCCATCTGCCGCCGGCATGACCACCTACAGCCTGAGCTCCATCATGTCAGCCATGATTGATCGCCCCCAGAGAGGAGGGGGAGAGAGAGAGACCCAGATGTCATCTCTCTCTCTCTCTCTCTCTCTCTCTCTCTCTCTCTCTCTCTCTCTCTCTCTCTCTCTCTCTCTCTCTCTCTCCTCTCTCTCCTCTCTCTCTCTCTCTCTCTCT